>NC_059208.1:56468111-56598111 GCF_020615455.1 Coregonus clupeaformis | reverse complement strand
CTTCCTTTTTTCCACATTTTGTTACGTTACAGCCTTATTCTAATAACGATAAAATTAAAATGTTCCCTCATCAATCTACACACAAAACCCCATAATGACAAAGCAAAAACAGGTTATTAGAAATGTTGGCAAATGTATTAAAAATAGAAACAGAAATACCTTATTTACATAAGTATTCAGACCCTTTGCTATGAAGACACATTTCAGTTGAACGCATTCAGTTGTACAACTGACTAGGTATCCCCCTTTCCCCCTTTCCCCCGTAGAGCTCTGAGACAGGATTGTGTCGAGGCACAGATCTGGGGAAGGGTACCAAAACATGTCTGCAGCATTGAAGGTCCCCAAGAACACAGTGGCCTCCATCATTCTTAAATGGAAGAAGTTTGGAACCACCAAGACTCTTCCTAGAGCTGGCTGCCCGGCCAAACTGATCAATCGGGGTAGAAGAGCCTTGGTCAGGGAGGTGACCAAGAACCCGATGGTCACTCCACCAATCAGGCCTTTATGGTAGAGTGGCCAGATGGAAGCCACTCCTCAGTAACAGGCACATGACAGCCCGCTTGGAGTTTGCCAATAGGCACCTAAAGGACTCTCATTGACCATGAGAAACAAAATTATCTGGTCTGATGAAACCAAGATTGAACTCTTTGGCCTGAATGCCAAGCTTCACGTCTGGAGGAAACCTGGCACCATCCCTGCGGTGAAGCATGGTGGTGGCAGCATCATGCTGTGGGGATGTTTTTCAGCGACAGGGACTGGGAGACTAGTCAGGATCGAGAGAAAGATGAATGGAGCAAAGTACAGAGAGATCCCTTGATGAAAACCTGCTCCAGAGCGCTCAGGACCTCAGACTGGGGCGAAGGTTCACCTTCCAACAGGACAACGACCCTAAGCACACAGCCAAGACAATACAGGAGTGGCTTCAGGACAAGTCTCTAAATGTCCTTGAGTGGCCCAGCCAGTGCCCGGACTTGAACCCGATCGACCATCTCTAGAGAGGCCTGAAAATAGCTGTGCAGCGACGCTCCCCATCCAACCTGACAGAGCATGAGAGGATCTGCAGAGAAGAATGGGAGAAACTCCCCAAATACAGGTGTGCCAAGCTTGGAGTGTCATACCCAAGGAGACTCAAGGCTGTAATCGCTGCCAAAGGTGCTTCAACAAAGTACTGAGTAAAGGGTCTGAATACTTATGTAAATGTAATATTTCAGTTTTTTATTTGTAATACATTTGTGTACCGGTAGATTAATGAGGGGGGGGAAACAATTTAATCCATTTTAGAATAAGGCTGTAACGTAACAAAATGTGGAAACAGGGAAGGGGTCTGAATACTTTCCGAATGCACTGTACCATGGATCAGCCCTGGCACACCTTTATCTGAAGATATGTACCATGGATCAGCCCTAGCACACCTTTATCTGAAGATATGTACCATGGATCAGCCCTAGCACACCTTTATCTGAAGATATGTACCATGTCACAACCCTGGTACATGTCTAGAATGTATTATTATTAACTATATTGTTAGAAACAATGTTTCTATATTCTGTTTTCAAACCATATAATCTGAAACAATGTGTTTCCTATAGGCTATAAGCAAACCATTTATAATCTGATAACATTGTCTCTCTCTCTCCGGCAGTAACCATGGTGTTGATGCACAGTGTTTTTTAATAAAGACCATATGCTGTGTAAAGCTAGCAGCACTTTAAACAGAAATAGCTACTGGAGACATAAGAGGGTCAGGGCCATTTTAATTTTCATCCTACTGAAATGGTAGTGAACCGTATCTCCTCAACTGGCTATCACAAAGACTAGGCCTCTGGCTCACTGATCAACCATGGAGCTAGGCCAACACTTCTTCATGGAAAATAGGATTTTATTTCACCCCTTGGGTGTGTGGGGGGAATGGGGTGTGTGTGTGTGTGTGTGCGTGTGTGTGTGTGTGCAAGTGTGTGTGTGTGCGCGTGTGTGCAAGTGTGTCTGAGGGGGTGTGTGTGCGTGTGTGTCTGAGGGGGTGTGTGTGCGTGTGTGTCTGAGGGGGTGTGTGTGCGTGTGTGTCTGAGGGGGTGTGTGTGCGTGCGTGCCTGTGACTCCACCTTCACATGCATGTATTTGAGGTTGAGCTCAGCTATTTTAATGTGCAATGATGTGGTTTTAAATTCCGGTTATAGACGGTGCTCAAGTGAAGCGGAAATTGCTTCTTTGCAAAGAGAAACAAATTACATCTGTAATTATGCAAATGCACTGCAGTTGTTTGTGAAAACGTGAGAAAGAGAGAGAGGGAGAGATAGAGAGAGGGCGAGAGAGCAGCTGAGAATGGCAATGAGGAATGAAGTGTGGATGGACCCTCCAGGGGTGAGAGGGAGAGGGGGAGATAGAGAGAGAGAGATGCGTCAACAGCAACCTTGGGAAAATCCTCTGCATTATCATTAACAGCAGACTAGTTCATTTCCTCAGTGAAAACAATGTACTGAGCAAATGTCAAATTGGCTTTTTACCGAATTACCATACGACAGACCACGTATTCACCCTGCACACCCTAATTGACAAACAAACAAACCAAAACAAAGGCAAAGTCTTCTCATGCTTTGTTGATTTCAAAAAAGCTTTTGACTCAATTTGGCATGAGGGTCTGCTATACAAATTGATGGAAAGTGGGGTTGGGGGAAAAACATACGACAATATAAAATCCCTGTACACAAACAACAAGTGTGCGGTTAAAATTGGCAAAAAACACACACATTTCTTTCCACAGGGCTGTGGGGTGAGACAGGGATGCAGTTTAAGCCCCACCCTCTTCAACATATATATCAACGAATTGGCGAGGGCACTAGAACAGTCTGCACCACCCGGCCTCACCCTACTAGAATCTGAAGTCAAATGTCTACTGTTTGCTGATGATCTGGTGCTTCTGTCACCAACCAAGGAGGGCCTACAGCAGCACCTAGATCTTCTGCACAGATTCTGTCAGACCTGGGCCCTGACAGTAAATCTCAGTAAGACAAAAATAATGGTGTTCCAAAAAAGGTCCAGTTGCCAGGACCACAAATACAAATTCCATCTAGACACCGTTGCCCTAGAACACACAAAAAACGATACATACCTCGGCCTAAACATCAGCGCCACAGGTAACTTCCACAAAGCTGTGAACGATCTGAGAGACAAGGCAAGAAGTGCCTTCCATGCCATCAAATGGAACATAAAATTTGACATACCAATTAGGATCTGGCAAAAAATACTTGAATCAGTTAGAGAACCCATTGCCCTTTATGGTTGTGAGGTCTGGGGTCCGCTCAACAACCAAGAATTCACAAAATCGGACAAACACCAAATTGAGACTCTGCATGCAGAATTCTGCAAAAATATTCTCAGTGTACAACGAAAAACACCAAATAATGCATGCAGAGCAGAATTAGGCCGATACCCGCTAATTATCAAAATCCAGAAAAGAGCAGTTGAATTCTATAACCACTTAAAAGGAAGCGATTCCCAAACCTTCCATAACAAAGCCATCACCTACAGAGATGAACTTGGAGAAGAGTCCCCTAAGCAAGCTGGTCCTGGGGCTCTATTCACAAACACAAACAGACCTTACACAGCCCCAGGACAACAACAACAACAACAACACAATTAGACCCAACCAAATCACGAGAAAACAAGAAGACAATTACTTGCCACATTGGAAGGAATTAACAAAAAAACTGAGCAAACTAGAATGCTATTTGGCCCTAAACAGAGAGTACACAGTGCCAGAATACCTGACCACTGTGACTGACCCAGACTTAAGGAAAGCTTTGACTATGTACAGACTCAGTGAGCATAGCCTTGCTATTGAGAAAGGCCGCTGTAGGCAGACCTGGCTCTCAAGAGAAGACAGGCTATGTGCACACTGCCCACAAAATGTGGTGGAAACTGAGCTGCACTTCCTAACCTCCTGCAAAATGTATGACCATATTAGAGACACATATTTCCCTCAGATTACAGAGATCCACAAAGAATTCAAAAACTCCCATATCTATTGGGTGAAAAACCACAGTGTTCCATCACAGCAGCAAGATTTGTGACCTGTTGCCACAAGAAAAGGGCAACCAGTGAAGAACAAACACCATTGTAAATACAACCCATATTTATGTTTATTTATTTTCCCATTTGTACTTTAACTATTTGCACATTGATACAACACTGTATATATACATCATTTGACATTTGAAATGTCTTTATTCTTTTGGAACTTCTGAGTGTAATGTTTACTGTTAATATTTATTTTTTATTTCACTTTTGTTTACTATCTACTTCACTTGCTTTGGCAATGTTAACATACGTTTCCCATACCAACAAAGCCCTTAAATTGAAATGAAATTTAATTGAGAGAGAGAGAGCAGCTGAGAATGGCAATGAGGAATGAAGTTTGTCTGGACCCTCCAGGGGTGAGAGGGGGGAGGGAGAGGGAGAGATAGAGAGAGAGGGAGAGAGAGCAGCTGAGAATGGCAATGAGGAATGAAGTGTGTCTGGACCTTCCATGGGTAAGAGACAAAGGAGACTTTGTGAGGAATCACTTTCTACAGACACTCAGACCACTTCAGGTTCTCCCTCATAGTCTTAGTGTGACAGAGAGCCCAGAATCGGACTGGCCATAATGGAAGTTTGGGCAAATGCCATATTGTTATAATTTTTTGTGAAGAATGATCATCATTTAGCTAACAATGAGGGCCTCAAGGGAAAAAAAATAGCTGGTGTGGGGGCCTCAAGGAACGTCATTTGGTCAGTCTGTTAGAAATGCCCGGGACGATTTCTGGTCCAAGTGTGTCTCTGAGAGATCCTTCAAAACCTTAGTGCAGACACAGCCAGATATGGCTTGCTGCTTCAAGTTCAATTTCAACTTAGTTCTATGATCATACACAAGACAGTGAAATTATATCCTCCTTATCGTGTGATGCCTAAAGCATTGAAAGACTGAAAAATATTTAAGCATAAACATTTCTTTTCACTGACGATTCACATCAATAAAAGGCCATATGACTTTGAAAATCCAACATTGTTAAATCAAGTTAATAAAAAAAACAGTTGTTTTTGACATTGTCTGCAGTAGAGAAGCAGTGCCTGGGGTGGGATGCATCTCAGTAGTTAATTCTCGTGGACTGGGCTATGAGTTCAGACTGAGGTGGACTGGGCTATGAGTTCAGACTGAGGTGGACTGGGCTATGAGTTCAGACTGAGGTGGACTGGGAAATGAGTTCAGACTGAGGTGGACTGGGCTATGAGTTCAGACGGAGGTGGACTGGGCTATGAGTTCAGACTGAGGTGGACTGGGCTATGAGTTCAGACTGAGGTTACCATACACTGCCAGGCTGGCGGACAGAGGAGAGAGAGAGGAAAGGATTACTGCAACCCAAAATGGAGGAGAGGAGGTGGAAGTAATCCTCTGTGTCTGCTCTGTTTCTACCTGTTTGTTCCTACACACGTCAAAACATTCATTGAGTAAGCACAGTGGGGCTGGGGGTTTTCGCGAGGTGACACACACACACACACACACACACACACACACACACATACACACAGAGATACACACACACACCCCTGCTGTTACAGTGAGGGAAAAAAGTATTTGATCCCCTGCTGATTTTGTATGTTTGTCCACTGACAAAGACATGATCAGTCTATAATTTTAATGGTAGGTTTATTTGAACAGTGAGAGACAGAATAACAACAAAAAAATCCAGAAAAACCCATGTCAAAAATGTTATAAATTGATTTGCATTTTAATGAGGGAAATAAGTATTTGACCCCCTCTCAATCAGAAAGATTTCTGGCTCCCAGGTGTCTTTTATACAGGTAACGAGCTGAGATTAGGAGCACACACTTAAAGGGAGTGCTCCTAATCTCAGTGTGTTACCTGTATTACATTTACATTTTAGTCATTTAGCAGACGCTCTTATCCAGAGCGACTTACAGTTAGTGAGTGCATACATTATTTTTTTTATTTTTCATACTGGCCCCCCGTGGGAATCAAAGCCACAACCCTGGCGTTGCAAACGTCATGCTCTACCAACTGAGCTACATCCCTGCCGGCCATTCCTATCCCTACCCTGGATGACTCTAGGCCAATTGTGTGCCGCCCCATGGGTCTCCCGGTCGCGGCCGGCTACGACAGAGCCTGGATTCGAACCAGGATCTCTAGTGACACAGCTAGCACTGCGATGCAGTGCCTTAGACCACTGCGCCACTCGGGAGGGTATAAAAGACACCTGTCCACAGAAGCAATCAATCAATCAGATTCCAAACTCTCCACCATGGCCAAGACCAAAGAGCTCTCCAAGGATGTCATGGACAAGATTGTAGACCTACACAAGGCTGGAATGGGCTACAAGATAAGCCAAGCAGCTTGGTGAGAAGGTGACAACAGTTGGTGCGATTATTCGCAAATGGAAGAAACACAAAATAACTGTCAATCTCCCTCGGACTGGGGCTCCATGCAAGATCTCACCTTGTGGAGTTGCAATGATCATGAGAATGGTGAGGAATCAGCCCAGAACTACACGGGAGGATCTTGTCAATGATCTCAAGAAAGCTGGGACAATAGTCACCAAGAAAACAATTGGTAACTCACTACGCCGTGAAGGACTGAAATCCTGCAGCGCCCGCAAGGTCCCCCTGCTCAAGAAAGCACATATACATGCCTGTCTGAAGTTTGCCAATGATTCAGAGGAGAACTGGGTGAAAGTGTTGTGGTCAGATGAGACCAAAATGGAGCTCTTTGGCATCAACTCAACTCGCCGTGTTTGGAGGAGGAGGAATGCTGCCTATGACCCCAAGAACACCATCCCCACCGTCAAACATGGAGGTGGAAACATTATGCTTTGGGGGTGTTTTTCTGCTAAGGGGACAGGACAACTTCACTGCATCAAAGGGACGATGGACGGGGCCATGTACCGTCAAATCTTGGGTGAGAACCTCCATCCCTCAGCCAGGGCATTGAAAATGGGTCGTGGATGGGTATTCCAGCATGACAATGACCCAAAACACACGGCCAAGGCAACAAAGGAGTGGCTCAAGAAGAAGCACATTAAGGTCCTTGAGTGGCCTAGCCAGTCTCCAGACCTTAATCCCATAGAACATTTGTGGAGGGAGCTGAAGGTTGGAGTTGCCAAACGTCAGCCTCGAAACCTTAATGACTTGGAGAATATCTGCAAAGAGGAGTGGGACAAAATCCCTCCTGAGATGTGTGCAAACCTGGTGGCCAACTACAAGAAACGTCTGACCTCTGTGATTGCCAACAAGGGTTTTACCACCAAGTACTAAGTCATGTTTTGCAGAGGGGTCAAATACTTATTTCCCTCATTAAAATGCAAATAAATTTATAACATTTTTGACATGCGTTTTTCTGGATTTTATTGTTGTTATTCTGTCTCTCACTGTTCAAATAAACCTACCATTAAAATTATAGACTGATAATTTCTTTGTCAAATGTACAAAATCAGCAGGGGATCAAATAATTTTTTCCCTCACTGTATATACAACAAAAAACACTTTTTGGGAGAATACAATGAGTATTAAGTTGAAAAATGTATAATTGGTGGCGTACTGTGGATACCAATATCTCTTGTGAGCCTCCCAGGCCATGTTGCCCAGGGTTAAGAACATAAATTGTTGAGTAATAATATTACATTGTATTGTATTACACTATCTATACCAGGGATCATCAACTAGATTCAGCCACGGGTCGATAATTTATTGAGAAGATGGTTAGGCGCCCGGAACATAATTACAAATAATTTGTAGACTGCAAATTGACAGCAAGAATATAATATTTGACTAAAACATAATCATTTCAAACCTTGCTTACATTTGTGTACCATCACATACAGGTACACTATATCGCTCTATTATGCGTGGGAATATTTTGATTTCCAAAATGTAAATCACTTGGAGCTGATTTGCTGGTGTTTTTACAGCCTTTTATGGCCAACAAAAACATTTAAATAATAATTGCTCAGAAAACTTGGGGGGCCAAATAAAATCACCCACGGCTGCCGGTTGGGAAACCTTGCTCTAAACTTATTCCACGAATCCCTTGGCCAAAATGTGTTACATCTGTTGTTGTTTGTAGTATTCCTAAATAAATATATGAAATTTTATAAAAATAAAATAATAATAATATATATTTTGAGATCTGGCTGTGTACCCCTTGCAGTACCACCCCAGTTTGAGGACCCCTGCCCTAACACACTGACTTCCAGACCAGTACGCGATCACTCACCCATACTTAGCCCCCAGTCTCACATCTTAGACTCTCCCACTCCCTCCCTCTTTTATCTCTCCCTCACTGACTCAGTCTCTGGTCCATTATCTAATTTCATAAGTCCCAGACAGTCTCCCTCTCACTGATAAAGTCCCACAATGTCTTGCAGTATCCCTCCTAGTATCATGTCCCCATGGCCCCATACATAGGCCCAGAACCACCAGTTTCTCCCCTCCCAGGATCCATGCCTCCCAGGCGGACAGAGCTGGAGAAAGGATACAGTACCAGTCAAAAGTTTGGACACACCTACTCATTCAATTGTTTTTCTTTATTTCTACTATTTTCTACATTGTAGAATAATAGTGAAGACATCAAAACTATGAAATAACACATATGGAATCATGTAGTAACCAAAAAGCTGTTAAACAAATCAAAATATATTTTATATCTGAGATCTTTCAAATAGCCACCCTTTGCCTTGATGACAGCTTTGCACACTCTTGGCATTCTCTCAAAAGTTATCCATTACATATGAATCAATATGGAATTTCAATGTTACCCCTACTTTTATACGGTACATTACATACGGTATGAATTAAAAATGGAATCTCAATGTCAATTTCTCTATCTCCCCCCAGCAATCAGCTGTGGACACCCAGGAAGCCCCATCTACGGGCGGACCATCGGTAACGGCTTCAACCTGAACGACGTGGTGAGCTTCTCCTGCAACACGGGCTACGTGATGGAGGGGCCCTCGAGGGCCCAGTGCCAGGCCACGCGCCAGTGGAGCCAGCCACCACCAACGTGTAAAGGTGGGGAAAAAAGTTAAGTCTTCTATTCACACGGAGTACGCTTGCTCGTTCCGCCTGACCACTGCAGTGCACCCTGGGTAAAATGGGGAGGAAGGAGGAAGGGAGGGGGTCATCATGGCTTGTAGTGGGATTGTAACCAATCAGCATTGTAATCAATCAGCACGACAATGGCCTCTGTGTTGGGTGAATGGGGACATTTGGTTGCTCTGTGTTTCTGTGTGTTATGTGGTTGTGGTGAGTTGTGGTGGTTTCACTGACCGGTATAGGGTTTTTGAATGGTTGTGTTGATCCGTTGCCCAGTGCATGACACTTGCCTTGCATGTGACTTAGTTTACAGCGATGCATTTCAACCAGACTCATTTGATTTTGTGACGTTGTGTTTGCTGTGTTATATTACCCTGCCAAGTGTAAATATTACGCCCACACTGTGTTGGCCTTTGTTGATGCCAGTGAATCAATGTCTCAGGTTCTTAGAATTCATAATAAGCCATTGTGCCATGTAGGGGAGAACCAGGGCGAAAGTAACACATGGCGAAAGTAACACATGGCGAAAGTAACACACCTACAGTTAGGGGAAAAAAGTATTTGATCCCTTGCTGATTTTGTACGTTTGCCCACTGACAAAGAAATGATCAGTCTATAATTTTAATGGTAGGTTTATTTGAACAGTGAGAGACAGAATAACAACAATAAAATCCAGAAAAACGCATGTCAAAAATGTTATAAATTTATTATTTGCATTTTAATGAGGGAAATAAGTATTTGACCCCTCTGCAAAACATGACTTAGTACTTGGTGGCAAAACCCTTGTTGGCAATCACAGAGGTCAGATGTTTCTTGTAGTTGGCCACCAGGTTTGCACACATCTCAGGAGGGATTTTGGCCCACTCCTCTTTGCAGATCTTCTCCAAGTCATTAAGGTTTCGAGGCTGATGTTTGTCAACTCGAACCTTCAGCTCCCTCCACAGATTTTCTATGGGATTAAGGTCTGGAGACTGGCTAGGCCACTCCAGGACCTTAATGTGCTTCTTCTTGAGCCACTCCTTTGTTGCCTTGGCCGTGTGTTTTGGGTCATTGTCATGCTGGAATATCCATGCACTACCCGTTTTCAATGCCCTGGCCGAGGGATGGAGGTTCTCACCCAAGATTTGACGGTACATGGCCCCGTCCATCGTCCCTTTGATGCAGTGAAGTTGTCCTGTCCCCTTAGCAGAAAAACACCCCCAAAGCATAATGTTTCCACCTCCATGTTTGACGGTGGGGATGGTGTTCTTGGGGTCATAGGCAGCATTCCTCCTCCTCCAAACACGGCGAGTTGAGTTGATGCCAAAGAGCTCAATTTTGGTCTCATCTGACCACAACACTTTTACCCAGTTCTCCTCTGAATCATTCAGATGTTCATTGGCAAACTTCAGACGGCCCTGTATATGTGCTTTCTTGAGCAGGGGGACCTTGCGGGCGCTGCAGGATTTCAGTCCTTCACGGCGTAATGTGTTACCAATTGTTTTCTTGGTGACTATGGTCCCAGCTGCCTTGAGATCATTGACAAGATCCTCCCGTGTAGTTCTGGGCTGATTCCTCACCGTTCTCATGATCATTGCAACTCCACGAGGTGAGATCTTGCATGGAGCCCCAGACCGAGGGTGATTGACCGTCATCTTGAACTTCTTCCATTTTCTAATAATTGCGCCAACAGTTGTTGCCTTCTCACCAAGCTGCTTGCCTATTGTCCTGTAGCCCATCCCAGCCTTGTGCAGGTCTACAATTTTATCCCTGATGTCCTTACACAGCTCTCTGGTCTTGGCCATTGTGGAGAGGTTGGAGTCTGTTTGATTGAGTGTGTGGACAGGTGTCTTTTATACAGTTAACGAGTTCAAACAGGTGCAGTTAATACAGGTAATGAGTGGAGAACAGGAGGGCTTCTTAAAGAAAAACTAACAGGTCTGTGAGAGCCGGAATTCTTACTGGTTGGTAGGTGATCAAATACTTATGTCATGCAATAAAATGCAAATTCATTACTTAAAAAATCATACAATGTGATATTCTGGATTTTTGTTTTATATTCCGTCTCTCACAGTTGAAGTGTACCTATGATAAAAATTACAGACCTCTACATGCTTTGTAAGTAGGAAAACCTGAAAAATCGGCAGTGTATCAAATACTTGTTCTCCTCACTGTATATATATATATACAGTGATTTAATTGTTTTTTCCCTAATCAATCTACACAAATGTATTACAAATAAAAAACTGAAATATTACATTTAAATAAGTATACAGACCCTTTACTCAGTACTTTGTTGAAGCACCTTTGGCAGCTATTACAGCATTGAGTCTTCTTGGGTATGACGCTACAAGCTTCCAAGTGGCGCAGCAGTCCAAGGCACTGCATCTCAGTGCTCTTGCTGGGCCACTCAAGGACATTCAGAGACTTGTCCCAAAGCAACTCCTGTGTTGTCTTGGCTGTGTGCTTAGGGTCGTTGTCCTGTTGGAAGCTGAACCGTTGCACCAGTCTGAGGTCCTTTGCGCTCTGGAGCAGGTTTCCATCAAGGATCTCTCTGTACTTTGCTATGTTCATCTTTGCCTCGATTCTGACTAATCTCCCAGTCCCTGCCACCACCATGCTTCACCGTAGGGATGGTGCCAGGTTTCCTCCAGACATGACGCTGGGCATTCAGGCCAAATAGTTAAATCTTGGTTTCATCAGACCAGAGAATCTTGTTTCTCATGGTCTGAGAGTCTTGAGGTGCCTTTTCGCAAACTCCAAGCGGGCTGTCATGTGCCTTTTACTGAGTGGTGGCTTTCATCTGGCCAATCTACCATAAAGGCCTGATTGGTGAAGTGCTTCAGAGATGGTTGTCCTTCTGGAAGTTTCTCCCATCTCCACAGAGGAACTCTAGAGCTCTGTCAGAGTGACCATCGGGTGCTTGGTCACCTCCCTGACCAAGGCCCTTCTCCCCTGATTGCTCAGTTTGGCCGGGCAGCCAGCTCTAGGAAGAGTCTTGGTGGTTCCAAACTTCTTCCATTTAAGAATGATGGAGGCCACTGTGTTCTTGGGGACCTTTAATGCTGAAGAAATGTTTTGGTACCCTTACCCAGATCTGTGCCTTGACACAATCCTGTCTCGGAGCTCTACTGACAATTCCTTCGACCTCATGGCTTGGTTTTTGCTCTGACATGCACTGTCAACAGTGGGACCTTATATAGACAGTTGTGTGCCTTTCCAAATCATGTCCAATCAATTGAATTTACCACAGGTGGACTCCAATCAAGTTGTAGAAACATCTCAAGGATGATCAATGGAAACAAGATGCACCTGAGCTCAATTTCGAGTCTCATAGCAAAGGGTCTGAATACTTATGTAAATAAGGTATTTCTGGTTTGCATTTTTAATACATTTGCACAAAAAAAATCTAAAAAACTGTTTTCGCTTTGTCATTATGGGGTATTGTGTGTAGATTGCTGAGGATTTTTAGAATTAGGCTGTAATGTAACAAAATGTGGAAAAAGTCAAGGGGTTTGAATGCTTTCCGAAGGCACTGTATGATTCTGGGGGTCAATTACCTTATGTCATGCCATGGAAATGTGCTAAGCATGATGAGTTTGCCATTTGTAAAGACAATAAAAACGTTTATTCTATCAAGACACGAGGAGCACGCATGACTAGGACAGCTGGAGCGCATGTGTTGGTAAGGCTAAATATGAATAGTCATTGAAAATGGTGAAAAACATCCCATTAAAAAGTAAGATGTGAAAATTATGTAGCTATCATGTGATCCATTTTTAGTCCGATTTAATATTGTAAGGCAAAATATTGTGTTTGCGCAACATTGCAATGTTGACGCATGGTTCATTTTCTTAAATGTCGAACCTATAGCATTAATTATTCAAATCGACACAAACGTGAAATGATTAGTACATTTGTTGAATGTAACGAGCGTTACAAACCAGAAACATGGAGATGAGACTATTGTCTCACGAGCTCTTACTGAGTTACTCCCTTCCGGAAGGTACAAAAGGAACATTGTGGTAGTTCTGTTCTCGGTCTATATAATTTCAACTCATTTACCCTAGAAATTAAAAATACAGCTGCTAATGGTAGAGGACATACACTGAGTGTACAAAACATTAAGAATACCTTCCTAATATTGAGTTACACTAATTCAACCATGAAGGCCTGATTCACACAGTCTCCTCTGAAACAGTTGATGTTGAGATTGAGATGTGTCTGTTACTTGAACTCTGTGAAGCATTTATTTGGGCTGCAATTTCTGAGGCTGGTAACTCTAATGAACTTATCCTCTGCAGCAGAGGTAACTCTGGGTCTTCCATTCCTGTGGCAGTCCTCATGAGAGCCAGTTTCATCATAGCGCTTGATGTTTTTTTGCGACTGCACTTGAAGAAACTGACTGACCTTCATCTCTTAAAGTAACAATGGACTGTCGTTTCTCTTTGCTTATTTGAGCTGTTCTTGCCATAATATGGACTTGGTCTTTTACCAAATAGGACTATCTTCTGTATACCCCCTCTACCTTGTCACAACACAACTGATTGGCTCAAACGCATTAAGAAGGAAAGAAATTCCACAAATTAACTTTTAAGAGGGCACACCTGTTAATTGAAATGCATTCCAGGTGACTACCTCATGAAGCTGGTTGAGAGAATGCCAAGAGTGTGCAAAGCTGTCATCAAGGCAAAGAGTGGCTATGTTGAAGAATCTAAAATCTAAAATATATTTTGATTTGATTAACACTTTTTTGGTTACTACATGATTCCATGTGTGTTATTTAATAGTTTTGATGTCTTCACTATTATTCTACCGTGTAGAAAATAGTAAAAATAAAGAAAAACCCTTGAATGAGTAGGTGTGTCCAAACTTTTGACACACCTACTCATTCCCAGTGCACTACTTTTTGGAATAAAAAAAAAATCCCTTGATTTGATTTGACTTAACTTTAAAATAGTGTGACTCATGGACTGAGAAATGCAGTTTCATGTCAGTACCTCTACTAAGCTGTACCCCCGCACATTGACTCTGTACCGGTACCCCCTGTATATAGCCTCATTATGACCTGGACTAACCTGTGCCCCCGCACATTGACTCTGTACCGGTACCCCCTGTATATAGCCTCATTATGACCTGGACTAACCTGTGCCCCCGCACATTGACTCTGTACCGGTACCCCCTGTATATAGCCTCATTATGACCTGGACTAACCTGTGTCCCTGCACATTGACTCTGTACCGGTACCCCCTGTATATAGCCTCATTATGACCTGGACTAACCTGTGCCCCCGCACATTGACTCTGTACCGGTACCCCCTGTATATAGCCTCGCTACTGTTATTTTACTGCTGTCTTTTAATTATTTGTTATTTTTCTATTTTATTTTTTATTTTTTACTTATCTATTTTTTACTTAACACTTATTTTTCTTAAAACTGCATTGTTGGTTTAGGGCTCGTAAGTAAGCATTTCAATGTAAGGTCTACAACTGTTGGATTCGGCGCATGTGACAAATACAATTTGATTTGATTTGATCTGGCCCTATATGAGTGACTGCGAGAGGGTTAGGCGTGTCCTAAGTGTTGGAATGAATTTATCCCTTCCATGTTTCTGCCAAATAACACATGCTTGTCTTTTTCACTCTCTTCAGTGGTCAACTGCTCCGATCCTGGGATCCCAGCCAACTCCATCAGACAGAGTAAGATAGAACATGGCAACTTCACCTTTGGAACCGTGGTGTTCTACGACTGCAACCCAGGTTTCTACCCATTCGGTTCTCCCGTTCTCACCTGTCAACCCACGGGACAGTGGGACAAGCCTCTACCGGAGTGCATCGGTGAGTCTGCTGTCACTGTATATTGTCAAAAGACACTCAGCAATTTGCACACTGCAACTTATACTCACGTGGTGGTATATTGGAGAAGTTTTGACAGTAGAAAACATTGTCACCGATAAAGCACTTTGGGAGCATACCGCTGATTGCAGTGTGCAGAGTCTATTTTTACCATTCACTGAACTTATTTTAATATCCAGCACCTGCTCAAGGACATTGGTGGTATGTATCTACTGTCATCTGTTCCTATAATTTGTTGTCACTGTCTCACGGACTGTCTCTCTTAGCAAGAGACTGCCGATTTAGCAACTTGACACTTGTGGCTAATTAGCATATTATTCCTTTAATTGAGGCTGAATGAGTTTTGTGACCCCCTGCAGCTTAAGATCAGTGTTCTAATTGAGGGACAGGTGAAACAGCGCTGTGGATATTAGACTAATTAGGGATGCCAGATTGGCAGCTGATCCCTCTGTTTTATGGTGTGTACCTGCAACATTCTCCTCAAAACAAGCTGCACCAGGCATCTGCTGTAATGGCAACACAGCATGTCTAAACACTTGGCTTCAAGGCTTCCTACTGGCTGTCTCAGAGTTCTAAACACAACCTGAGCTTCCTACTGGATGAGGGGCATGTAGTGTGCTCCAATCAGTGCTCTCCTTTGAAGTTTGAACCCAATCCCAACCTTAGTGAACATGATGCGTAGCCTAATGTTTTATCTTAAACCTGACCATCCATAAGTTAGCTCGACTTTGGCCCAATCAGTTTGGTGTTCCTGTTGCGATGTGTTTTAAAAGGGACGGGAAGACCCTAGACGGGATTAATGAATGTGCTCTTTTCTCCTCCATGCCTTGTTCCCTGTTTGATCCACCCCGCTGCAACATGGACGCCATGTCCAAAATGTTCTTCTCATTTAGACACACCTCATCCTGTCCGTTGATTCAGCACATTCATTCTGGACCTGCTCACTTTTTATAGGCCTGTGGCAGACAAAAAAGGATGAAGTTTAAAGTAAACTTGCTGATTGTAACACATTGTGGGGTGAATATTTGAAGAAAGAAGTTGATTATTTTAACACTCTGGCCTTGATAATTTACAACGTTAAACAGGAATCGAGATGTATTACTAAGGATGAGGACGGTACCGTCTACTTTGGAACGTTACCATTATGTGTTTAAGTGCTAGTACTGTATTTGTATTGTGGTGGGGCTAGTACAGTGGTCTTATTCTATGAGCGGGGGGTACGGGACATTTTGGACAGTACCTGGACCCAGATTAAACCTAGTCCTGGTCTATAAAGCACTTTTAATCTGGGTCTGGGAAATTTAGTCCATAGTTTGTATTCTCTGAAGTTGTTTTTAAAGTAGTGAAGTAGTTTGTATGATACAGTATCCTCCCTCATCGAGACGTAGGCCAGAACAGTGTTTACACCATATTCACGCATCTAGTTCTATCTCTATTGCTAACATACATTACAGCGTCTCAAATGCCACCCTATTCTCTACATAGTGCACTACTTTAGACCAGAGCCCTATGGAATAGGGTGCCATTTGGGATTCACCCATAGTGTGTGGCCTCAATCCTCTAGAGATTGACGACCGCACCTTCCACTTCATTAGACCTGTCAGCACTGAGCTGATGGCATCCATTATGTATGTCTCTCTCCTCCAGTGGTGGACTGTGGTCACCCTGGATGCCCTCCCAACGGCCAGCTGAGCGGGGACAAGTTCACCTTCGGCTCCACGGTTCGCTACACCTGCGTAGGGGGGCGACAGCTAAAGGGCGAGTCGGCACGCACCTGCCAGCTTAACGGTCACTGGAGTGTACCCATGCCTTTCTGCTCAGGTGATTTAGGGGGTTTGTGAGTGGGTGAGGGGGTTGGGGGGTGGGGGGGGCTGGCTATGTGTGTGTGTGGTTGGGTGGTTAGGGGGTTTGTGCTGGGGTGGGGGGGTGGGGGGAGCTGTGTGGTTGGGGGGTTTGTGCAGGGGTGGGGGGAGCTGTGTGGTTGGGGGGTTGGTGAATGGGTGCGGGGGGTATATGTGTGTGTGTTGGGGTTCATGTTGTCCAAGGCAACAATGGCTAAGCCATCTGCAACGTTACATTATGATCTATTGGAAGGTTGTCACGGTGACTAAGCTCAAATGTTCAAATCTATATTCATCAGCTTTTGGCAAGAGCTAAAACAGACAGAGACAACTAGAGAGAAGGTCATATCGAGGACTTTGAAATATACCAGAAAAATAGAGAACTAGCTGCTAATAGTGGAGGAGAATTTGAAAGCGGTGGTGGAGCAACACATTGGTTCCAACAGAAGAAACGAGAGGCATTGACTAACATGTGGGCAGGAGTGTTTACCCTCTTCACCCTAGCGTGGGCGCTGTACCTGGGCACTGACGTTACAGCTAGAATAGATCAGTCACAACTCCCCTTTCTTCACAACAGTCTCTCGATCTCTCTCTCTTTCTCCATCACAGTCTCTCTCTCGCTCTCTCTCTCTCTCCTACACACACAGACATAGTTACTGCGCCTTCCTTCCTTCCTTCCTTCCTTCCTTCCTTCCTTCCTTCCTTCCTTCCTTCCTTCCTTCCTTCCTTCCTATCTTCCTTCCTTTCCTTCCTTCCTTCCTTCCTTCCTTCTTCCTCCTCTTCTTCTTCCCTTTCTTGCACTCAATATGTAAATTAGCTAAATAAATTAGAATGTGGCACAATGTGGATTGGATGGAAATCAGATATCTGGCTACATTTAAATAAAAATTACAATGACCCCGTCGGGATGGTGGGAAAATACATTTGTTGCTGAGGTAATTTTTTCAGCCGGAGACGGATGTCATTCTCTGGATAATTAGGGTCTCTGTATTTCCTCTCTTGCAGAAGTTGGGCCCTGCATTCCAAATGGCACCCTATTCACCGTATAGAGCATTACTTTTAACCAGAACCTCATTGGACTTTGGTCAAAAGTAGTGCACTATATAGGGAATAGGGTGTCATTTGGGATGCAGCTGGGACAATAAGTCCCGGTAATGGATCTGTGGGAACTACTGGGTTGGTGCTTAGTGTTTGCTGTTCCTCTTTATTGCTATCTACTTTTCACTACGGCAGACTGAAGAGGAATCATCTCAACCTCATCTTTCTCTCTCTCTCTCTCTCTCTCTCTCTCTCTCTCTCTCTCTCTCTCTCTCTCTCTCTCTCTCTCTCTCTCTCTCTCTCTCTCTCTCTCTCTCTCACATACTCTCTTTCTATAGAGAGAGACACAGGTACATGCATTTAATACATAAGATGGTGTTTGAGTGAAGAAGTCTAAAAGAGTTTTGAATTGGACTTCACATGAAGTGCAAATTACTGGCACAAGATTTCTTATCCCTGTAGTACATCTCTTCCCTCCATAGTTTTCTTTACTTAAAGACTTTTGGCGCTTGTACACACCCTCCCTCACCCTGTTACAGACTGTCTGTAGTTTAAAGAGTTTAGCAGTGTGTAAACCTCCCCTGCATCACCCTGTTAGTGAGTCTAACCTGTCTTTTAACCTGCTCTGCCATAGCCTGTTAGTGGGTCCTATCTGTTCTTTAATAACCCACCCTGCCATAGCCTGTTACTTGGTCCTACCTGTCCTGTAACCCACCCTTCCATAGCCTGTTACTTGGTCCTACCTGTCCTGTAACCCACCCTGCCATAGCCTGTTACTTGGTCCTACCTGTCCTGTAACCCACCCTGCCATAGCCTGTTACTTGGTCCTACCTGTCCTGTAACCCACCCTGCCATAGCCTGTTACTTGGTCCTACCTGTCCTGTAACCCACCCTGCCATAGCCTGTTACTTGGTCCTACCTGTCCTGTAACTCACCCTGCCATAGCCTGTTAGTGGGTCCTATCTGTTCTTTAATAACCCACCCTGCCATAGCCTGTTACTTGGTCCTACCTGTCCTGTAACCCACCCTGCCATAGCCTGTTACTTGGTCCTACCTGTCCTGTAACCCACCCTGCCATAGCCTGTTACTTGGTCCTACCTGTCCTGTAACCCACCCTGCCATAGCCTGTTACTTGGTCCTACCTGTCCTGTAACCCACCCTGCCATAGCCTGTTACTTGGTCCTACCTGTCCTGTAACCCACCCTGCCATAGCCTGTTACTTGGTCCTACCTGTCCTGTAACCCACCCTGCCATAGCCTGTTACTTGGTCCTACCTGTCCTGTAACTCACCCTGCCATATCCTGTTACTTGGTCCTACCTGTCCTGTAACCCACCCTGCCATAGCCTGTTACTTGGTCCTACCTGTCCTGTAACTCACCCTGCCATAGCCTGTTACTTGGTCCTACCTGTCCTGTAACCCACCCTGCCATAGCCTGTTACTTGGTCCTACCTGTCCTGTAACCCACCCTGCCATAGCCTGTTACTTGGTCCTACCTGTCCTGTAACCCACCCTGCCATAGCCTGTTACTTGGTCCTACCTGTCCTGTAACTCACCCTGCCATAGCCTGTTACTTGGTCCTACCTGTCCTGTAACTCACCCTGCCATAGCCTGTTACTTGGTCCTACCTGTCCTGTAACCCACCCTGCCATAGCCTGTTACTTGGTCCTACCTGTCCTGTAACTCACCCTGCCATAGCCTGTTACTTGGTCCTACCTGTCCTGTAACCCACCCTGCCATAGCCTGTTACTTGGTCCTACCTGTCCTGTAACCCACCCTGCCATAGCCTGTTACTTGGTCCTACCTGTCCTGTAACTCACCCTGCCATAGCCTGTTACTTGGTCCTACCTGTCCTGTAACTCACCCTGCCATAGCCTGTTACTTGGTCCTACCTGTCCTGTAACCCACCCTGCCATAGCCTGTTACTTGGTCCTACCTGTCCTGTAACCCACCCTGCCATAGCCTGTTACTTGGTCCTACCTGTCCTGTAACCCACCCCTGCCATAGCCTGTTACTTGGTCCTACCTGTCCTGTAACTCACCCTGCCATAGCCTGTTACTTGGTCCTACCTGTCCTGTAACCCACCCTGCCATAGCCTGTTACTTGGTCCTACCTGTCCTGTAACCCACCCTGCCATAGCCTGTTACTTGGTCCTACCTGGACTGATCATAGTGTGAAGAGTTCAGCAATATGGGAACCACCCTGCCTAACCCTAATGCTGATTCAACATCCAAAAGGATCCTATTGCAGCTGGTTGCCTTACAATTGGATATTGAATCAACATATTTTTGTTATTGAGTACTGTGAAAAGTCTGGCAGTGTAGGAAGTGGGCCTAAAGCTGACTATGCTGCTGAGAGATATGAGAACACAAGCTGACAGTCTCACCTCTTCTACCGGAGTTGTGTGAACGCATTAGGAGGAGAGAGAGAGAGAGAGAGAGAGAGAGGAGAGAGAGACATTTGAAATGTTTCAGTGATGTTTACTGTTAATATTTATTGTTTATTTCACTTTTGTTTACTATCTACTTCACTTGCTTTGGCAATGTTAACACACGTTTCCCATGCCAATAAAGCCCTTAAATTGAAATTGAGAGCGAGGGGAGAGGGAGAGAGAGAGCGAAAGTGACACTCCCAGAGGAGATGTGGGTGAGAGAGAGAGTTGTGGTGAAGAGGGGAGAGTAGGAGGAAGAAATAACTATTTTGCACCAAGTACGAACTAGAGCCGATTTATTTGCGTACTTCTCCCTCTCTCAACGGCTCTCTGAATCATGGTTAATACTTTTAGGATCCATGCTAGTTCTCTCAACGGCTCTCTGAATCATGGTTAATACTTTTAGGATCCATGCTAGTTCTCTCAACAGCTCTCTGAATCATGGTTAACACTTTTAGGATCCATGCTAGCTCGCTCAACGGCTCTCTGAATCATGGTTAATAGTTTTAGGATCCATGCTAGCTCTCTCAACGGCTATCTAAATCATGGTTAATACTTTTAGGATCCATGCTAGCTCTCTCAACGGCTCTCTGAATCATGGTTAATACCTTTAAGGATCCATGCTAGCTTTCTCAACGGCTCTCTAAATCATGGTTAATGCTTTTAGGATCCATGCTAGCTCTCTCAACGGCTCTCTAAATCATGGTTAATACTTTTAGGATCCATGCTAGTTCTCTCAACGGCTCTCTGAATCATGGTTAATACTTTTAGGATCCATGCTAGTTCTCTCAACGGCTCTCTGAATCATGGTTAATACTTTTAGGATCCATGCTAGTTCTCTCAACAGCTCTCTGAATCATGGTTAACACTTTTAGGATCCATGCTAGCTCGCTCAACGGCTCTCTGAATCATGGTTAATAGTTTTAGGATCCATGCTAGCTCTCTCAACGGCTATCTAAATCATGGTTAATACTTTTAGGATCCATGCTAGCTCTCAATGGCTCTCTAAATCATGGTTAATACTTTTAGGATCCATGCTAGCTCTCTCAACGGCTCTCTGAATCATGGTTAATACCTTTAAGGATCCATGCTAGCTTTCTCAACGGCTCTCTAAATCATGGTTAATACTTTTAGGATCCATGCTAGCTCTCTCAACGGCTCTCTAAATCATGGTTAATACTTTTAGGATCCATGCTAGAAAACAATTTTATGGCGATAAAGTATACCATTTATCTTCATTTAGTTTTTGTTAGTACTTTTCTCCAGAGAGACACTATCAAATCAATTTAAATTAATTAATTTATAAAGTATCAACATTTATATGACAGGATGTTGTTATGTTACATTTTAATAACATAATACAGTGTCATTAGCCTATTTAGCTACAATTAGCAGGATTATCTGCAGTGTGCTGATGACTTGAGTTTTTCATGTGTTCAGTCTTCTAATTAGGCTAAATGACGTGTCTGTCTGTGTTTGGGGGTTTCTCTGTTTTGGGCGCAAGCTGTTTTGCACACAGATGACGCTTGCTAATCATTTGGGGTGTCAGTGTGCGTTCTCTCTCAGTATCTCTCAGCTGCTGGTCTCTCTATGCTTCCTCCACTTGTCTCATTTTGCCGGCACACTAGCACTCCTGCAGACTTAGTGATGCACAAAGAGCACCTTCACACACACATATATACTCACCTGCTCTAGGTCTCTGCTCATCCATTAAACCTTCATTAACTGTCTGTGACCCATAAAAGAGCTCCTCCCCAAACCCCTCTGTACAGTGTATGCTGCCTGTTCCCTTCTGAGAGCGCTGACCCAGAAAGAGACAGCCAGGGAGAGAGAAATGGAAAGGCATGAGTTGCAGATGGGAGTATTTCTCTCTCTCTCTCTCTCTCTCTCTCTCTCTCTCTCTCTCTCTCTCTGTCTCCCTGTCTCTCTGTCTCTCTCTCTCTCTCTCTCTCTCTGTCTCTCTGTCTCCCTGTCTCTCTGTCTCTCTCACTCTCTCTCTCTCTCTCTCTCTCTCTCTCTCTCTCTCTCTCTCTCTCTCTCTCTGTCTCTCTCAATCTCGCCCTTTCTCTCTCGCTCTCTCTCTCTCTCTTCCTCTCTCTCTCTCTCTCTCTCTCTCTCTCTCTCTCTCTCTCTCTCTCTGTCTCTCTCTCTCTGTCTCTCTCTGTCTCAATCTCTCGCGCTCTCTCTCTGTCTCTCTCTTTCTCTAAAACATTATATTGTTCACTTCCCTGAAGCATTAGGATTCCCCTGGCTCTGAATCAGAGCCCTACAAGTTTGTTTTGCCTTCTAGTGAGCTGCAGGATTCTAAGCCCCAGCAACAGAAGCCTTCTTTAGGGAAAAGCTGTAGATCAAATGAGGACTTGTGTGAGTGAGTGTGTGTGTGTGTGTGTGTGCATGCGTGTGACTGTGTGTGTGTTCATCGGCAGGAAATGCTAGGCCCTAACCCTAACCCTTATGCTGTTAGATCTCACCACAGCACCCTCCGCTTCCATAGTTTCTGATGTAACTGCCCTCCTCCATAGATGGGCCAGGGTACCTCCCAGGGTAGGGAGTAAGTCACAGTGCTCTAGCCCCCACCATCACAACAGCCAGGTCGCAGAAGATCCACTTCGAAGTCCGTCCAGGTACTCAGGACATCAGTAGATGCCTTCAAAACCATCCACTAGGGGCAACGATGAGTGCTATTACCATCAAGTAAGCTGGTGTTTTGCTAGGGTGTAAGCCACGAGCTCCGGCTCCGAGGGATGTGTGTTCAATCCCAGTGATAGGAACTCATTTTTTATTGTTTTGTTTGAACCCAATCCCAAACCTAAACCATTAACTTAACCATTCGGAGGAACCGGCGACAGCAGCAGTGCAACCCAGGCTGTCCAAAACACCTTGTTTGGAGAAATGTGGACAAACCATAATGTGGTCAAATGTGGTCAAACCGTAAGATCTTGTTATCACAAGACCATATCCCTTCTCCTAACCAGTGGGCAATGGATAAACTGGCAGCAGGGAGATTGCAGGGTGACAGCAAGTCGGCGGCAGGTAGCCTAGTGATTAGAGCCTTGGCCCAGTAACTGAAAGGTTGCTGGTTCAAATACCCGAGCTGACAACTTGAAAACCTGTCGATGTGTCCTTGAGCAAGGCACTAAACCCTTATTTGCTCCAGGGCCGTCATACTTTTATGACTGACCCTGTAAAACAACACATTTCACTGCACCTATCAGGTGTATGTAACAATAAAAACATGTCTTTTTATTCAACCGTATCACTCCTCCTAACCGTATCACTCCTCCTAACCGTATCACTCCTCCTAACCGTATCACTCCTCCTAACCGTATCACTCCTCCTAACCGGTGGACAATGCGAGTAGAGCCCTTCCCTGCAATCCCAAGCACTCAGTGATCCAATTAGCTAGACCCCCTGTCAATTAGCTAGACCCCCTGTCCAATAGCTAGACCCCCTGTCCAATAGCTAGACCCCCTGTCCAATAGCTAGACCCCCTGTCCAATAGCTAGACCCCCTGTCAATTAGCTAGACCCCCTGTCCAATAGCTAGACCCCGTGTCCAATTAGCTAGACCCCCTGTCTAATAGCTAGACCCCTGTCAATTAGCTAGACCCCCTGTCCAATTAGCTAGACCCCCTGTCCAATTAGCTAGACCCCCTGTCTAATTAGCTAGACCCCCAGTCAATTAGCTAGACCCCCTGTCTAATTAGCTAGACCCCCTGTCCAATTAGCTAGACCCCCTGTCCAATTAGCTAGACCCCCTGTCCAATTAGCTAGACCCCTGTCAAATTAGCTAGACAACCTGTCTAATTAGCTAGACCCCCTGTCCAATAGCTAGACCCCCTGTCCAATTAGCTAGACCCCTGTCCAATTAGCTAGACCCCCTGTCCAATTAGCTAGGCAACCTGTCTAATTAGCTAGACCCCCCTGTCCAATAGCTAGACCCCCTGTCCAATAGCTAGACCCCTGTCCAATTAGCTAGACCCCCTGTCCAATTAGCTAGACCCCCCTGTCCAATAGCTAGACCCCCTGTCTAATTAGCTAGACCCCCTGTAAATTAGCTAGACCCCCTGTCCAATTAGCTAGACCCTCTGTCCAATTAGCTAGACCCCCTGTCTAATTAGCTAGACCCCCTGTCTAATTAGCTAGACCCCCCTGTCCAATTAGCTAGACCCCTGTCCAATTAGCTAGACCCCCTGTCCAATTAGCTAGACCCCCTGTCCAATTAGCTAGACCCCCTGTCTAATGGCTAGACCCCCTGTCCAATTAGGTATACCCCCTGTCCAATTAGCTAGACCCCTGTCCAATAGCTAGACCCCCTGTCTAATTACCTAGACCCCCTGTCCAATTAGCTAGACCCCCTGTCCAATTAGCTAGACCCCCTGTCCAATTAGCTAGACCCCCTGTCCAATTGCTAGACCCCCTGTCTAATTAGCTAGACCCCATGTCAATTAGCTAGACGCCCTGTCCAATTAGCTAGACGCCCTGTCCAATAGCTAGACCCCCTGTCTAATTAGCTAGACCCCCTGTCTAATTAGCTAGACCCCCTGTCCAATTAGCTAGACCCCTGTCCAATTAGCTAGACCCCCTGTCCAATAGCTAGACCCCCTGTCTAATTAGCTAGACCCCCTGTCCAATAGCTAGACCCCCTGTCCAATAGCTAGACCCCCTGTCCAATAGCTAGACCCCCCTGTCAATTAGCTAGACCCCCTGTCCAATAGCTAGACCCCCTGTCCAATTAGCTAGACCCCCTGTCTAATAGCTAGACCCCCTGTCAATTAGCTAGACCCCCTGTCTAATTAGCTAGACCCCCCTGTCCAATTAGCTAGACCCCCTGTCCAATTAGCTAGATCCCTTGTCCAATAGCTAGACCCCCTGTCTAATTAGCTAGACCCCCTGTCAATTAGCTAGACCCCCTGTCTAATTAGCTAGACCCCCTGTCCAATAGCTAGACCCCCTGTCCAATAGCTAGACCCCCTGTCCAATAGCTAGACCCCCTGTCAATTAGCTAGACCCCCTGTCCAATAGCTAGACCCCGTGTCCAATTAGCTAGACCCCCTGTCTAATAGCTAGACCCCCTGTCAATTAGCTAGACCCCCTGTCCAATTAGCTAGACCCCCTGTCCAATTAGCTAGACCCCCTGTCCAATTAGCTAGACCCCCTGTCTAATTAGCTAGACCCCCTGTCAATTAGCTAGACCCCCTGTCTAATTAGCTAGACCCCCTGTCCAATTAGCTAGACCCCCTGTCCAATTAGCTAGACCCCCTGTCCAATTAGCTAGACCCCCTGTCAAATTAGCTAGACAACCTGTCTAATTAGCTAGACCCCCTGTCCAATAGCTAGACCCCCTGTCCAATTAGCTAGACCCCTGTCCAATTAGCTAGACCCCCTGTCCAATTAGCTAGGCAACCTGTCTAATTAGCTAGACCCCCTGTCCAATAGCTAGACCCCTGTCCAATAGCTAGACCCCCTGTCCAATTAGCTAGACCCCCAGTCCAATTAGCTAGACCCCCTGTCCAATAGCTAGACCCCCTGTCTAATTAGCTAGACCCCCTGTAAATTAGCTAGACCCCCTGTCCAATTAGCTAGACCCTCTGTCCAATTAGCTAGACCCCCTGTCTAATTAGCTAGACCCCCTGTCTAATTAGCTAGACCCCCTGTCCAATTAGCTAGACCCCCTGTCCAATTAGCTAGACCCCCTGTCCAATTAGCTAGACCCCCTGTCCAATTAGCTAGACCCCCTGTCTAATGGCTAGACCCCCTGTCCAATTAGGTATACCCCCTGTCCAATTAGCTAGACCCCCTGTCCAATAGCTAGACCCCCTGTCTAATTACCTAGACCCCCTGTCCAATTAGCTAGACCCCCTGTCCAATTAGCTAGACCCCCTGTCCAATTAGCTAGACCCCCTGTCCAATTGCTAGACCCCCTGTCTAATTAGCTAGACCCCATGTCAATTAGCTAGACGCCCTGTCCAATTAGCTAGACGCCCTGTCCAATAGCTAGACCCCCTGTCTAATTAGCTAGACCCCCTGTCTAATTAGCTAGACCCCCTGTCCAATTAGCTAGACCCCCTGTCCAATTAGCTAGACCCCCTGTCCAATAGCTAGACCCCCTGTCTAATTAGCTAGACCCCCTGTCCAATAGTTAGACCCCCTGTCCAATAGCTAGACCCCCTGTCCAATAGCTAGACCCCCTGTCCAATAGCTAGACCCCCTGTCAATTAGCTAGACCCCCTGTCCAATAGCTAGACCCCCTGTCCAATTAGCTAGACCCCCTGTCTAATAGCTAGACCCCCTGTCAATTAGCTAGACCCCCTGTCTAATTAGCTAGACCCCCTGTCCAATTAGCTAGACCCCCTGTCCAATTAGCTAGATCCCCTGTCCAATAGCTAGACCCCCTGTCTAATTAGCTAGACCCCCTGTCAATTAGCTAGACCCCCTGTCTAATTAGCTAGACACCCTGTCTAATTAGCTAGACACCCTGTCCAATTAGCTAGACACCCTGTCCAATTAGCTAGACACCCTGTCCAATTAGCTAGACCCCCTGTCCAATTAGCTAGACCCCCTGTCCAATTAGCTAGACCCCCTGTCCAATTAGCTAGACCCCCTGTCCAATTAGCTAGACAACCTGTCTAATTAGCTAGACCCCCTGTCCAATAGCTAGACCCCCTGTCCAATAGCTAGACCCCCTGTCCAATTAGCTAGACCCCCTGTCCAATTAGCTAGACCCCCTGTCCAATTAGCTAGACCCCCTGTCCAATTAGCTAGACCCCTGTCCAATTAGCTAGACCCCCTGTCCAATTAGCTAGACCCCCTGTCCAATAGCTAGACCCCCTGTCCAATAGCTAGACCCCCTGTCCAATAGCTAGACCCCCTGTCCAATAGCTAGACGCCCTGTAAATTAGCTAGACCCCCTGTCCAATTAGCTAGACCCTCTGTCCAATTAGCTAGACCCCCTGTCTAATTAGCTAGACCCCCTGTCCAATTAGCTAGACCCCCTGTCCAATAGCTAGACCCCCTGTCCAATTAGCTAGACCCCCTGTCAATTAGCTAGACCCCCTGTCTAATTAGCTAGACCCCCTGTCTAATTAGCTAGACCCCTGTCAATTAGCTAGACCCCCTGTCTAATTAGCTAGACCCCCTGTCCAATTAGCTAGACCCCCTGTCCAATTAGCTAGACCCCCTGTCTAATTAGCTAGAGCCCCTGTCAATTAGCTAGACCCCCTGTCCAATTAGCTAGACCCTCTGTCCAATTAGCTAGACCCCCTGTCTAATTAGCTAGAGCCCCTGTCTAATTAGCTAGACCCCCTGTCCAATTAGCTAGACCCCCTGTCCAATTAGCTAGACCCCCTGTCCAATTAGCTAGACCCCCTGTCAATTAGCTAGACCCCCTGTCCAATAGCTAGACCCCTGTCCAATTAGCTAGACCCCCTGTCCAATTAGCTAGACCCCCTGTCCAATTAGCTAGATTCCCTGCCCAATTAGCAAGACCCCCTGTCCAATTAGCTTGACCCCCTGTCCAATAGCTAGACCCCCTGTCTAATTAGCTAGACCCCCTGTCTAATTAGCTAGACCAACTGTCAAATTAGCTAGACCCCCTGTCCAATTAGCTAGGTATCCTGTCCAATAGCTAGGCATCCTGTCCAATAGCTAGACCCCCTGTCCAATTAGCTAGGTATCCTGTCCAATAGCTTGGCATCCTGTCCAATAGCTAGACCCCCTGTCCAATTAGCTAGACCCCCTGTCCAATAGCTAGACCTCCTGTCCAATAGCTAGGCATCCTGTCCAATAGCTAGACCCCCTGTCCAATAGCTAGGCATCCTGTCCAATTAGCTAGACCCCCTGTCCAATTAGCTAGACCCCCTGTCCAATTAACTAGACCCCCTGTCCAATAGCTAGACCTCCTGTCCAATTAGCTAGACCCCCTGTCTAATAGCTAGACCCCCTGTCCAATTAGCTATACCCCCTGTCCAATAGCTAGACCCCCTGTCCAATAGCTAGACCCCCTGTCCAATTAGCTAGACCCCCTGTCTAATAGCTAGACCCCCTGTCCAATAGCTAGGCATCCTGTCCAATAGCTAGACCCCCTGTCCAATTAGCTATACCCCCTGTCCAATAGCTAGACCCCCTGTCCAATAGCTAGACCCCCTGTACAATTAGCTAGACCCCCTGTCTAATAGCTAGACCCCCTGTCCAATAGCTAGGCATCCTGTCCAATAGCTAGACCCCCTGTCCAATTAGCTAGACCCACTGTCCAATAGCTAGACCCCCTGTCCAATAGCTAGACCTCCTGTCCAATTAGCTAGACCCCCTGTCCAATAGCTAGACCCCCTGTCCAATTAGCTAGACCCCTTGTCCAATTAGCTAGACCCCCTGTCCAATAGCTTGACCCCCTGTCTAATAGCTAGACCCCCTGTCCAATTAGCTAGACCCCCTGTCCAATAGGTAGGCATCCTGTCCAATAGTGACTGAGTCAGTGAGCATGGTCCTTGACAGCCTGCTGGTCTAGTATATGTAGTGGTTGATTGACACTCCAGGTTAATACCTGTACTCCCTGTGTCTCCAATTACTCGGGGGTGCTGAAGCGTTGGCTGGACCCAGTGCTCTAGGACTCAGATCCTGTGGTGGGGAGGGGTTATGAGCCGTTTGGTGCCCGTGAAACATTGGTGATGGGCCCCGTGTAGCTCAGTTGGTAGAGCACGGCGCTTGCAACGCCAGGGTTGTGGGTTTGATTCCCACGGGGGGCCAGTATAGAAAAATATATATATATAATAATAATGTATGCACTCAAGAACTGTAAGTCGCTCCTGATAAGAGCGTCTGCTAAATAAAAAGTGATATCATGTTGCGGGAAGGGGATGGGGTACAGGCTCTGTCTTATTGCCTGGCCAAGCTTTCTTTTAGCATGAAGAACATAGTTATTTGAAGAGACCAGTTAGCATTCTAGAGAGCTTTTCATTCCCCTGTACCGGCGAGCATAGAGCTACAGTTTCTTATGAAGAGACTACAGTACAAGCGCTCTGTTTGAGACTAGCGATCACTCAGGCAGTTCTGTGACGAACACAAAGTCACAGGCACCTTTGAGACGCCCTTTGTGACATAACACCAGGGAGATTACTTTTGACCTCCCTCTGTTCTCCGTTCCCCTATGTGTCCATGTCCATACTCTGTGTGAGACACGTGAGGTAGAGGGGACGGGTGGGGAGCGGTTGTGTTGGTGGTGACTTTGTGGCTGTCTGCTAGCTGTCTAGAGCTTTGGCTGTGTATCACTGTGTGTGACAGCCAACCCTCTCCTCCCTCTCTCTCTCTCCCTCTCTCTCTCTCTCTCCCCTCTCCCTCTCTCTCTCTCTCTCTCTCTCCCTCTCCCTCTCTCTCCCCCTCTCCCTCTCTCTCCCCTCTCCCTTTCTCTCCCCTCTCCCTCTTTCTCCCCTCTCTCTCTCTCTCCCCTCTCCCTCTCTCTCCCTCTCTCCCCTCTCCCTCTCTCTCCCTCTCTCTGGTGGTATGTTGTGTCTCAGCGCTGCCTCTTCAGATGAGACAGCTAATACAGCACTAGTCTAGCTTGGTCAGCACATTCTCCCTGACGGAGCACACTCCTGGGAACCTGAACCCCCCACACTGGGGGACGCTTGCTGCCAGGGGGATAACAGAGGAGGTGGAACATGGGACACATGCATGCGCCGAGCATCCACACACACATACGGTTCTGTAAGGGCACACACACACACACACACACACACACAAATGTTTTACTCATAAATAAAGTCACAAACACACATCCACACATTCTCATACACACCTGGCACACACATACACACACAAACACTTGGCAGTTGGCACACAAACAGACACACACACACGTTACCTAGAAGCCACCACACACTGTCATCTGGTATCATATGTGGGGGCTGTATTCTGCTTAGTAAAGAAGGCTGTATCAGTAGCATGTATCTCTAGCAGGTTGTACCTTAGGAAATGTAGAAGTGTACACTATTTGTGACCCCTAATGTCCTACTAGAACTATAATACCTGTGTGTGTGTGTGTGTGTGTGTGTGTGTGTGTGTGTGTGTGTGTGTGCGCGCGTCCCCTAATGCAACTATCTGCCTGCGCCCTGTGTGTTTTAAGAGGCTTACTCTGTAGGACCCCCAGAGGAACATTTATAACCAAGACACTCAAGGCCCTTTCAACTGCAGCTTTACCCATATGACTCCAGCTTTCATGTTCATACTGTACATGTCTATAGTGACTAGGGCTGGGATATATATGCTAGGTATGTAGCTAGGTGAAACAGAACAATGCCCATTCAAATGCAGCTTACCCACTTGACTTCAGCTTTCATGGTCATACATGTCTATGGCAAGGGGATATAGAACACTAGGTAGATCTATATAATATTAATGTTTTTTTGGGGGGAAAAATGCTAAAATAACGGCTTTAAACTGTATAACTGATCAATACACCATCGTGCCAGGTCATTTAATGCTTAAAAACATGAATAAGGTATTTGGCTACAGAAGTGCCATTTCATTCCGATCTCTACAGCTTCTGTCTGAAAACAAATCCTGTGAAATGATGTCAACATATACTGGAGGAGTTACTGGCTAGCTATAGTGGCTAGCTTAGCCAACGAACTAGCTACTTCTGGAGGAGTTACTGGCTAGCTACACTGGCTAGCTTAGCTAACGAAATAGCTACATCTGGAGGAGTTACTGGCTAGCTACACTGGCTAGCTTAGCTAACAAACTAGCTACATCTGGAGGAGTTACTGGCTAGCTACAGTGGCTAGCTTAGCTAACAAACTAGCTACATCTGGAGGAGTTACTGGTTAGCTACACTGGCTAGCTTAGCTAACGAACTAGCTACATCGGGCGCGGTGTGCATGACCAAAATGACACATCAATGAACCACCAAAGGCACACCCCATTCTGTTTGAAAACTGAGAAAACGGTGGAGTTGGACCGTTTTTCTTGCCCAAAGTGGACCTTTAACATCCCAGTGGTATAGCATAACCCTCCACGGCTCAGAGCTTTAAAGTACTGTAGTTCCCTACTGAGAGCTGAGTGGGGGAGGTATACAGGGGGGAGCTTCTGCTAAGCTATATGGAATTGTTTTAGGAAGGTCATACCAAGGATCATTTAGCTATTTGATTGTTTTATTATGCTAATTAGATAGCAACCACTTTAATCTGTCCCCTGGGCTACCACTGCCAGGGACATAGAGAAATAATTCATTATATACTGAATGGCCAGGGACACAACTGCCTACCTGTCTGTAGACTGCCTACTGCTTACAGTACAGTTTGTGTGTGTGTGTATGTGTGTGTGTGTGTGTCGGCTGCATTCAAGCTTGGGATCACAGTCAAGCTGCTGCTAAATTAGATTTGGGCAAGGGGAGGACTCAAGTGTACTAATGTAACATTGTTTAATAAATTATTACTTGTTTATGGAACGAACAAGGAAGGAAATGTTAGGTATTTGTCTGGACATGACAGAAATAGATATGATAGATACATTTATGGATATTTTTCTCACTTGTACTCCATTTTTGATAACAATTGTTATTGAATCATACAGTATATGGATACCAATTGCATTTTGTGTCCAAGTGACTTTCCAGTATTTTCCATCCCTATAATGTGTAGCATCAGAGCAAGATGTATCTGTTACTGATGAGACATAAGTATCTCAATGTACTTGAGATATCTGACAGATCTTCCATTACGTCTGAGTTACTGTTTGGAGTGGCCCGCCCTGTATTGTCTCCCAATAACAGCTCTGATTACTGTCATGGCCGTAGACAAACACACAGTCCCCTATCTCCTAGATCCTGTCTGTACGGCCTCCAACACACATACTCAGTCCCCTATCTCCTAGATCCTGGCTGTACGGCCTCCACCACACATACATAGTCCCCTATCTCCTAGATCCTGTCTGTACGGCCTCCAACACACATACTCAGTCCCCTATCTCCTAGATCCTGGCTGTACGGCCTCCAACACACATACATAGTCCCCTATTTCCTAGATCCTGGCTGTACGGCCTCCAACACACATACTCAGTCCCCTATCTCATTGATCCTGGCTGTACAGCCTCCAACACACACTCAGTGCCCTATCTCCTAGATCCTGGCTGTACGGCCTCCAACACACATACACAGTCCCCTATCTCCTAGATCCTGGCTGTACGGCCTCCAACACACATACATAGTCCCCTATCTCCTAGATCCTGGCTGTACGGCCTCCAACACACATACACAGTCCCCTATCTCCTAGATCCTGGCTGTAGGGCCTCCAACACACATACTCAGTCCTCTATCTCCTAGATCCTGGCTGTACGGCCTCCAACACACATACTCAGTCCCCTATCTCCTAGATCCTGGCTGTACGGCCTCCAACACACATACTCAGTCCCCTATCTCCTAGATCCTGGCTGTACGGCCTCCAACACACATACATAGTCCCCTATCTCCTAGATCCTGGCTGTACGGCCTCCAACACACATACTCAGTCCCCTATCTCCTAGATCCTGGCTGTACGGCCTCCAACACACATACATAGTCCCCTATCTCCTAGATCCTGGCTGTACGGCCTCCAACACACATACATAGTCCCCTATCTCCTAGATCCTGGCTGTACGGCCTCCAACACACATACTCAGTCCCCTATCTCCTAGATCCTGGCTGTACGGCCTCCAACACACATACACAGTCCCCTATCTCCTAGATCCTGGCTGTACGGCCTCCAACACACATACTCAGTCCCCTATCTCCTAGATCCTGGCTGTACGGCCTCCAACACACATACATAGTGCCCTATCTCCTAGATCCTGGCTGTACGGCCTCCAACACACATACTCAGTCCCCTATCTCCTAGATCCTGGCTGTACGGCCTCCAACACACATACATAGTCCCCTATCTCCTAGATCCTGGCTGTACGGCCTCCAACACACATACATAGTCCCCTATCTCCTAGATCCTGGCTGTACGGCCTCCAACACACATACTCAGTCCCCTATCTCCTAGATCCTGGCTGTACGGCCTCCAACACACATACACAGTCCCCTATCTCCTAGATCCTGGCTGTACGGCCTCCAACACACATGCACAGTCCCCTATCTCCTAGATCCTGGCTGTACAGCCTCCAACACACATTCAGTGCCCTATCTCCTAGATCCTGGCTGTACGGCCTCCAACACACATGCACAGTCCCCTATCTCCTAGATCCTGGCTGTACAGCCTCCAACACACATTCAGTGCCCTATCTCCTAAATCCTGGCTGTACGGCCTCCAACACACATACTCAGTCCCCTATCTCCTAGATCCTGGCTGTACGGCCTCCTTTACTTGAATTTCCTCTTCAGCATCTGTCTGTCTGTGTGTCTGTCTGGGAAGGATGTGTGGCTGGCTCAGGTGAATAGCAAGGCTACCAAGTGTGCATCCCAAATGGCACCCTATTCCCTATATAGTGCACCACAACTGTGGGCCCTGGTCAAATGGAGTGCACTACATAGGGAATAGGGTGCTGTTTGTGACCCAGACCAAGGCTACCAAGCCAGGAGCTACGTTGACGGAGGAGGGAGGGAGGGAGGGAGGGAGGGAGGGAGGGATGGAGGGTGGGGAATCGGTGAGAGAGGGGAATCGGTGAGAGAGGGGAATCAGTGAGAGAGGGGAATCGGTGAGAGAGGGAATCAGTGAGAGAGGAGAATCAGTGTGCAATCATGGTGGTTTTCTGTAAGGTTACACATACAGAGAATGAGGGAATGAGGGAAGGGCAGAAGGGACAGAGTGGAGTCACGTGTCTTCGCTGGTTTGAATGATAAAAAGGGTTGTGATGTGTTTCCATGGCCTTGGGAACATTGTGACTGAGCCAACAGCAGTGTTTTTAACTCTTTCTATGCTTCTGCTTTTCCCTGTGTGCCTGCATGGGGGCTGGCATGTGGGTCTCTGTGTGCATGGGGGCTGGCGTGTGGGTATCTGTGTGCATGGGGGCTGGCGTGTGGGTATCTGTGTGCATGGGGGCTGGCGTGTGTCTCTGTGTGTGTGCAGGTGACTCCCAGGGGACATGTGGGGACCCAGGCACCCCGTCGCAGGGCAGCAGGGAGGAGAGTAACTTCAGGATCCGCAGTAAAGTCCAGTTCAGCTGCTCTGAGGGTTACGAGCTGATTGGCTCTGCTGAGAGGATGTGCTTTCCCAACGCCACCTGGTCTGGAACACAGCCCTTCTGCAAACGTGAGACCACGCACACACACACACGCACACACACACACACACGCACACACACACACACACACACACACACACACACACACACACACACACACACACATGAGACCACACACACGCACACACACGCAAACGTGAGACCACACACACACACACACACACACACACACACACACACACACACACACACACACACACACATGAGACCACACACACGCACACACACGCAAACATGAGATCACACACTCGCACACACACGCAAACATGAGACCACACACACACACACACACACATGAGACCACACACACGCACACACACGCAAACGTGAGACCACACACACACACACACACACACACACACACACACACACACACACACACACACACACACATGAGACCACACACACGCACACACACGCAAACATGAGACCACACACTCGCACACACACGCAAACATGAGACCACACGCACGCACACACACGCAAACATGAGACCACACGCACGCACACACACGCAAACATGAGACCACACACGCACTAACACACACAGATACACACACAGAGAGACCTACACTGAGTATACCAAACATTAGGAACACCTTCCTAATATTGAGTTGCACCCCCTTCAGAACAGACCCAATTCGTCGGGGCATGGACTCTACAAGGTGTTGAACGCGTTCCACAGGGATGCCGGCCATGTTGACTCCAATGCTTCCCACAGTTGTGTCAAATTGTCTGGATGTCTTTTGGGTGGTGGACCATTCTTGATACACACAAGAAACTGTTGAGCGTGAAAACCCAGCAGTGTTGCAGTTCTTGACACAAACCGGTGCGCCTGGCACCTACTACCATACCCCGTTCAAAGGCACTTAAATATTTTGTCTTGCCCATTCACCCTATAATAATAATAATATAATACGCCATTTAGCAGACGCTTTTATCCAAAGCGACTTACAGTCATGCGTGCATACATTTTTGTGTATGGGTGGTCCCGGGGATCAAACCCACTACCTTGGCGTTACAAGTGCCGTGCTCTACCAGCTGAGCTACAGAGGACCACCCTCAATGGCACACATACACAATCCATGTCTCAATTGTCTCAAGGCTTAAAAATCCTGCTTTAAGCTGTCTCCTTCCCTTCCCGAGTGGCGTAGCGGTCTAAGGCACAGCATCTCAGTGCTAGAGGCGTCACTACAGACCCTGGTTCGATTCCAGGCTGTATCACAATCCGGCCGTGATTGGGAGTCCCATAGGGCGGCGCATAATTGGCCCAGCGTCGTCCGGGTTTGGCCGGGGTAGGCCGTCATTGTAAATAATAATTTGTTCTTAACTGACTTGCCTAGTTAAATAAACGTCAAATAAAAATCTACACTGATTGAAGTGGATTTAACAAGTGACATCAATAAGGGATCATAGCTTTCACCTGGTCAGTCTATGTCATGGAAAGAGCATGTTAATGTTTTGTACACTCATTCTCCCAACAAATATGGTCCTCTGAGTCCAACATGCGGCTGTACCATTTCATTTCTAGCCAGCGTATCTCATCGACACACCGTACCTATGCAGGGGTCCCTATAGCTAGCAGCATATTACACCCAGAATTAGATGAGACTGGTCTGGCCATCACACCAGGGGCACACAGGAACGTCTGGCCATCACACCAGGGGCACACAGGAACATTGGCCATCACACCAGGGGCACACAGGAACATTGGCCATCACACCAGGGGCACACAGGAACATTGGCCATCACACCAGGGGCACACAGGAACATTGGCCATCACACCAGGGGCACACAGGAACATTGGCCATCACACCAGGGGCACACAGGAACATTGGCCATCACACCAGGGGCACACAGGAACATTGGCCATCACACCAGGGGCACACAGGAACATTGGCTCCATCCTTGTTTGCTGAGGGAAGCATGTAGCTAGTCAAGTCTCCACACTGCTCTGCTACCCAATCCTCAGCTGTGCCCCAAATGGCACTCTATTCCCTATATAGTGTAGGGACGCGTCCCTCCACACCTCCGCTCTACGACATCCTGCTTCCCGGCACCAAGCTGGTACTAATGGTGTTGTTTTTCCTTTCATCTCCTCCTCTGCTCCCTCTGATCTACCACTGTGTAGAGACACTGCCTTACAAACATTCCCCACATTGTGCAGGGATCATTTCTGAAAGGAATTGAAAACAGGGAGCTTGGACTGAGCTGTAATTCAGGAGGTGTACTCAAAAGTGTCTCTTCACACTGAACGACTGAGAACGGTGTCAGTCAGTCACCCAGACACAACCCCAAATGGCCCAGGTGTCAGTCAGGCATCCAGACACAACCCCATAACCCCCCAGGTGTCAGTCAGGCATCCAGACACAACCCCATAACCCCCCAGGTGTCAGTCAGGCACCCAGACACAACCCCACAACCCCCCAGGTGTCAGTCAGGCACCCAGACACAACCCCACAACCCCCCAGGTGTCAGTCAGGCATCCAGACACAACCCCACAACCCCCCAGGTGTCAGTCAGGCACCCAGACACAACCCCACAACCCCCCAGGTGTCAGTCAGGCACCCAGACACAACCCCACAACCCCCAGGTGTCAGTCAGGCACCCAGACACAACCCCACAACCCCCCAGGTGTCAGTCAGGCATCCAGACACAACCCCATAACCCCCCAGGTGTCAGTCAGGCATCCAGACACAACCCCACAACCCCCCAGGTGTCAGTCAGGCACCCAGACACAACCCCATAACCCCCCAGGTGTCACTCCTTTGAACCACCCTATTCATCTCATCTCCAACGAGACAGGATAACATTAGAGTCGTCTCGAAACAGTGGCTTCGTGTTCTCCTTGTTCCCTCTGAGCTACTGCAGCTCTGTAGTTAAATAGATTTACAGATTGTTAACTTCTCAGACCCTGAGGGGGTTGCCAGGCAGCTTCTACACAAGGCTGACAGGGTACCTCTCTCTCTCTCTCCATCACGCTTTCTCTCTTTCAGGCCCTTCTCTATCTCAATCTCGCTTTCTCTTTCTCCCTATCTCTCTCCCTCCTTCTCTTTTTCTCAATCTCTCTTTTGTTCTCTTTCTCTATCGCTTTCACTCTCTCAGCCTTCTCAGCGTTGATCTAAGCCTTGTTCCATTTTAAATCCATCTGTTATACCTGAGCCTGTTGTATCTCTCTGTAAAATACATTTCACATTACTCAGCCCAACCCACCCTCACTTAGTGTGTTGTGAATTCTGTAATAAATATATTGTAATGCTATTAAAATTGTATCCCTGCCTTAATTCTGCCGGACCCCAGGAAGAGTAGCTGCTGCCTTGGCAGGAACTAATGGGGATCCATAATAAACCCCAGGAAGAGTAGCTGCTGCCTTGGCAGGAACTAACGGGGATCCTTAATAAACCCCAGGAAGAGTAGCTGCTGCCTTGGCAGGAACTAATGGGGATCCATAATAAACCCCAGGAAGAGTAGCTGCTGCCTTTGTAACGATCCCGGCAGTCTGAGTCGGGTCCTGTCTGGTGACTAGTTTTTCCTGTTCGTGATCTCCAGTTTCCCGAGGGTTCGGGAACGCTCCGGGGAGCTCTCTTGTTTTCCGCACCTGCATCCCATCAGCAATCTGCACACCTGGTCCTGATCATCACCCTTCTTAGGCTCTGGCCAAACATCCAGTTCCTGCCGGATCGTTAGCCATGAACAGTAGGTTTATCAGAGTATCAGTCCTAGAGCTTCTAGCGTTAGTTTTGTTGTTTTGTACCTTGTTGGTTTATTGTTGACTTACCTCCGTTTTTGTTCCATCTCCAGTCACTCGTCCGGAACCCTCACCCCTACCTCTGCCTGATGGTCGGCGGCTGCCGAGCCATCATTGGACCAACACCTGCACCCTCAACAACTCATCCACGCCGCCCCGCTCTGTTCCCTGGATTATCCTGCACCTTTTTTTGAATCTGTAATAAACCCTCACCTTCGTTCAACTCTCCTTGTCCTGGTCTGCTTCTGGGTTCTGTCTGAGGGAACCGTGACAGAACGATCCGGCCAGTAATGAACCCAGCGGACCTGGACTCTGTTCGCCATGCCATTACCCATCAGGAGAAGATGTTGGGCCATCATAGCACGGTACTACAGGAGATCGCGTTGTCAGTTCGAACCTTTCTACCGGTCTGACGGAGGTCCAGAACCAACGCAAGTTTCCGGTGGAGGATCCACTACCGGTTTCACCCATCTCGCCTGCCGCTTCTGGAGCTGTGTCCTTCCGTGAGCCCGAGGTTCCGACGCCGGATAGATATGAGGGGGGAGCTGGGAAGATGCCGTTCCTTCCTTATGCAGTGTGGATTAGTGTTCGATCTACAGCCCTACTCTTATGCCACAGACAAGGCTAGGATAGCCTTTGTGATTGCGTTGCTGCGTGGTCGAGCGCTGGAGTGGGCTTCAGCCGTTTGGGAACGACAAGACCCCTGCATGGCTTCATACCAGGGGTTCACGGCCGAGATGAGGAAGCTCTTCGACCATTCCGTCCGAGGGAGGGACGCAGCTAGGCGCCTGTTTTCGCTTCACCAAGGAACTCGCAGCGTGGCCGACTTCGTGATCGAGTTCAAGACGTTGGCGGTGGAGAGTGGGTGGAACGAGGAGTCTCTGCAAGCGGCCTTTTACCAGGGTCTGTCGGAGCAGCTCAAGGATGAGTTGATCTCCTATCCGGAGCCTAGTGACCTGGACAGCTTGGTAGCCTTGTCTATTCGGGTGGATAATCGAGTCCGAGAGCGAAGGAGGGAGAAGCAATGGGGTCCGTCCCAATCGATCAGCTTCTCAGTTCCCAGTCGGGTCGGGTGGTGGACCAGAACACGTCGATCATTCTCCACCACAATGGATTAGTGGAGAGGTCCTCTCTCCCGATTCTGAACCCATGCAAGTGGGGGCGGCACGGGTTAACCAAGGAGGAGCGTCAACATAGACGTAAGACCAACTGCTGCCTCTACTGTGGTAGCTCGGGACATTACATCTCCACTTGTTCCCGGCGGTCGTCAAACTGCCCGGCTCGCTAAAGTTGGGAGGACTTTTAGCGAGCCAGTTTCAACCTCTCAGTACCTCTGTCAGACCCCGTTTCCCGGCTACCCTTGTGAACAGGAATCAGAGCTTAGCGCTTAACGCTTTTATCGATTCAGGTGCCGATGGAAGCTTTCTTGATGCCGAGTTGGTGGAACAGCTGGGGCTTTCCAAGGAGCAATTGCCGGAAGCCATTGAAGCGACCACTCTGAACGGCAGTAGTCTGGCACGTATCACGATGAGGACTGAACCGGTTAAGATGCGGTTGTCGGGGAATCATTCTGAGATGATTTCATTCTTCATTCTGCCGTCTTCCCATGTTCCTCTGGTCCTTGGATACCCCTGGCTGAAGGAACACAATCCCACGTTCGATTGGGTGACGGGCAAGGTAACGAAGTTGGAGCCTTGATTGTCATGCTAACTGTCTCAAGACTGCCTGCCCCCATTCGGTTCCCAGTCAGGTGATTGAGGCTAAACCCCCAGATTTGTCCCTGGTTCCCGAGACATATCACGATTTGGGGGAAGTTTTCAGTAAGCAGAAGGCTCTGTCACTCCCTCCCCACCGACCATATGATTGTGCCATCAACCTGGTTCCTGGAGCTGTCTACCCCAAGGGAAGGTTATACAGTATCTCCCGACCTGAACGTGAGGCGTTGGAGACCTACATCAAGGAGTCCCTAGCTGCTGGTCTCGTTCGGCCCTCGTCATCACCCCTGGGGGCAGGATTCTTCTTTGTGGGTAAGAAGGATGGCTCTCTTCGACCGTGTATTGATTATCGGGGGTTGAATGACATCACGGTCAAGAACAAGTATCCCCTGCCCTTGATGAGTTCTGCCTTCGACTCCTTACAGGGTGCTACGGTGTTCACCAAGCTAGACCTACGCAATGCGTATCACCTGGTCCGGATCAGAGAGGGGGACGAGTGGTTGACGGGTTTCAATACACCGATGGGTCACTTGAGTATCAGGTGATGCCGTTTGGACTGACCAATGCTCCAGCGGTATTCCAGAGTATGGTGAACGACGTCCTGAGAGATATGATCGGTCTCTTTGTGTTTGTTTACCTGGATGACATTCTGATCTTCTCGAAGGAACCTTCCGACCACGTCCAGCATGTCCGGCAGGTTCTGCAGCGATTGTTGGAGAATCGCCTGTTCGTGAAGGCCGAGAAGTGCGAGTTTCACGCCCACACGACATCCTTTCTCGGGTACATCATCTCCAGGGGAGAGATTAGGATGGACCAGGAGAAGGTTAGAGCGGTTCTGGAATGGGCCCAGCCCGGTACGAGATTGCAGCTCCAGAGATTTTTGGGGTTTGCGAATTTCTACCGCAGATTCATCCGGGATTACAGCCGTGGTGGCCGCTCCGTTAACTGCCTTGACTTCCAGTATCAGGACCTTCAAGTGGAATCCGGAGGCGGATCGAGCGTTTCTGGATTTGAAGAGGCGATTCACCAACGCACCGATTCTCTCTCAACCGGACACGGCCCGTCAGTTCGTCGTTGAAGTGGACGCGTCTGATGTGGGAGTTGGCGCCATCCTGTCGCAGCGATGCTCCACGGACAGTAAACTCCATCCCTGCGCCTACTACTCTCGTCGCCTTTCGCCTGCGGAGAGGAATTACGATGTGGGTAACCGGGAGCTTCTCGCGGTGAAACTTGCCTTGGAGGAGTGGCGCCACTGGTTGGAGGGGGCGGAGCAACCGTTTATTGTCTGGACTGACCACAAGAATCTTGCTTACGTGCAATCGGCTAAACGTCTCAACTCCCCGTCAGGCCAGGTGGGCGTTGTTTTTCGGACGATTCAAGTTTGCCCCCTGACGTTCCGACCTGGATCTAAGAACGGCAAGGCGGACGCCTTGTCCCGGATGTTCTCCAAGACGGAGGAGAGTGGGTCCAAGACCGAGACAATCCTCCCCGGAACTGCGTCGTGGGAGCAGTTATGTGGAAGATTGAGGAGGAGGTGCTGGCGGCCCTTCGGACTCAGCCCGGTCCCGGTAACGGTCCACCCGGTCGGTTGTTTGTGCCTGAGTCGGTTCGTCCTGCTGTCCTCAAATGGTCCCACGCCAGCAAGATGGCTTGTCACCCTGGCGTGGCTCGGACAATGGCGTTTCTTCGCAGACGCTTTTTGGTGGCCTGCCATGGCCGAGGATACTCGGGGTTTTGTTGCTGCCTGTCCAGTGTGTGCGCAGAATAAGAGTACCAATCGGCCCAGCTCTGGACTACTTCACCCCCCTTCCTATTCCCCGGCGACCATGGTCGCATCTGGCCCTGGACTTCGTCACTGGGTTGCCCGCTTCTGAGGGGAACACGGTCGTTCTGACTATCGTGGACAGATTCAGCAAGTTCGCCCACTTTGTGCCAATTGCCAAGCTTCCCTCTGCCTCGGAGACGTCCGAGATCCTGGTTAGGGAGGTTTTCAGGGTCCACGGTTTGCCCAGTGATATCGTTTCCGACCGTGGCCCTCAGTTTACCTCTGCTGTCTGGAAGTCCTTCTGTTTGGCCATTGGAGCTACAGTCAGTCTCACCTCTGGTTTTCACCCCCCAATCCAATGGTCAGGCGGAGAGAGCCAACCAGAAGATGGAATCCACGCTACGCTGTCTGGTCTCTTCCAACCCCACCTCCTGGGTCTCTCAGTTGCCTTGGGTTGAGTATGCCCACAATACTCTCCCTACATCTGCCACTGGGATGTCTCCCTTCCAGTGCCTGTATGGCTACCAACCTCCCTTGTTCCCTTCTCAGGAGAAGGAGCTCTCAGTGCCTTCTGTTCAGGCCCATATTCGTCGTTGCCACCGGACCTGGCATCGGGCCAGAAAGGCACTCCTTAGAGTTTCGGACCGGTATCAGCTCCAGGCGAATCGTCGCCGGATCCCCGCTCCCACCTACACCATCGGAGATAGGGTCTGGTTGGCCACACGGGATCTTCCTTTACGGACTGAGTCTAGGAAGTTGTTACCGAGTTCATTGGTCCGTTTGTGGTGGAGAAGGTGATCAATCCAGTGGCAGTTCGACTCAAACTACCGAGGACGCTCAGAGTCCATCCCACCTTTCATGTCTCCTGCCTCAAGCCTGTCTTCCTCAGTCCTCTGTTGCCTCCTCCGCCTCCTCCTCCTCCTCCTCGGATGATCGGAGGTGGTCCTGCCTACACGGTGCGTCGCATCATGGATTCCAGACGGCGGGGCCGGGGTTTCCAGTATCTCGTGGACTGGGAGGGGTATGGTCCTGAAGAGAGGAGTTGGATTCCGCGGCGACAGGTCCTAGATGCTGACCTCATCAGTGATTTCTACCGCCTCCATCCTGGCGCTCCGGGAGGTCCGCCCGGTGGCGTTCGTCGGAGGGGTACTGTAACGATCCCGGCAGTCTGAGTCGGGTCCTGTCTGGTGACTAGTTTTTCCTGTTCGTGATCTCCAGTTTCCCGAGGGTTCGGGAACGCTCCGGGGAGCTCTCTTGTTTTCCGCACCTGCATCCCATCAGCAATCTGCACACCTGGTCCTGATCATCACCCTTCTTAGGCTCTGGCCAAACATCCAGTTCCTGCCGGATCGTTAGCCATGAACAGTAGGTTTATCAGAGTATCAGTCCTAGAGCTTCTAGCGTTAGTTTTGTTGTTTTGTACCTTGTTGGTTTATTGTTGACTTACCTCCGTTTTTGTTCCATCTCCAGTCACTCGTCCGGAACCCTCACCCTACCTCTGCCTGATGGTCGGCGGCTGCCGAGCCATCATTGGACCAACACCTGCACCCTCAACAACTCATCCACGCCGCCCGCTCTGTTCCCTGGATTATCCTGCACCTTTTTTGAATCTGTAATAAACCCTCACCTTCGTTCAACTCTCCTTGTCCTGGTCTGCTTCTGGGTTCTGTCTGAGGGAACCGTGACAGCCTTGGCAGGAACTAATGGGGATCCATAATAAACCCCAGGAAGAGTAGCTGCTGCCTTGGCAGGAACTAATGGGGATCCATAATAAACCCCAGGAAGAGTAGCTGCTGCCTTGGCAGCTACTCTTCCATAGCTCTTGACAGCCAATCCTGGACATTGTATAAATCCATGTCCGAGATCCCTACAACAATGGCTGCACTATCGTTCTACTCTTACCTAGATGCTAGCCGTCTCTCTCAACACTCTTGTAAACAGCTTTTAAGTACTTATATCTGACTGTTATTAAGCTGGATCTGAGTGGATGCTATGGGGATGGAGTACGGGAGTTGTGAAAGGGGCAGTGATGATTTCATGAAAAGTACAAATACTGTACTTAGCATTGGCATACAGTATCAGTTCATATCAATTCATTCTTGATTTAAAGTGCATTTAAATCATCCAAAACGCTTACAGTAAGATAGACACAGTCTTTATTAAAGATGATCCTATAGATGCTCCAATCTAAGCAATATATATACAGTGCATTCGGAAAGTATTCAGACCCCTTGACTTTTTCCACATTTTGTTACGTTACAGCCTTATTCTAAAATGTATACAATTCTTTCTTTCCCTCATCAATCTACACACAATACCCCATAATGACAAAGCAAAAACAGGTTTTTAGAAATGTTTGCAAATGTTTCTTTTTATTTTTATACAACGGAAATATCACATTTACATAAGTATTCAGACCCTTTACTCAGTACTTTGTTGAAGCACCTTTAGTCTTCCTGGGTATGACGCTACAAGCTTGGCACCCCTGTATTTGGGGAGTTTCTCCCATTCTTCTCTGCAGATCCACTCAAGTTCTGTCAGGTTGGATGGGAAGCGTCGCTACACAGCTATTTTCAGGTCTCTCCAGAGATGTTTGATCGGGTTCAAGTCCGGGCTCTGGCCACTCAAAGACATTCAGAGACTTGTCCCGAAGCCACTCCTGCGTTGTCTTGGCTATGTGCTTAGGGTCGTAGTCCTGTTGGAAGACGAACCTTCACCCCAGTCTGGAGCAGGTTTCATCAAGGATCTCTCTGTACTTTGCTCCATTCATCTTTCCCTCAATACTGACTAGTCTCACAATCCCTGCCGCTGAAAAACATCCCCACAACATGATGCTGCCACCACCATGTTTCACCGTAGGGATGGTGCTAGGTTTCCTCCAGACATGACGCTTGGCATTCAAGCCAAAGAGTTCAATCTTGGTTTCATCAGACCAGATAATGTTTTTTATCATGGTCTGAGAGTCCTTTAGGTGCCTTTTGGCAAAGTCCAAGCGGGCTGTCATGTGTCTTTTACTGAGGAGTGGCTTCCTTCTGGCCACTACCATAAAGGCCTGATTTAATGGAGTGCTGCAGAGATGGTTGTCCTTCTGGAAGGTTCTTCAATCTCCACAAAGGAACTCTGGAGCTCTGTCAGAGTGACCATCGGGTTCTTGGTGACCTCCCTGACCAAGGTCCTTCTCCCCCGAATGCTCAGTTTGGCCGAGTGGCCAGCTCTAGGAAGAGTTTTGGTGGTTCCAAACTTCTTCCATTTACGAATGATGGAGGCCACTGTGTTCTTGGGGACCTTCAATGCTGCAGAAATGTTTTTGTACCCTTCCCCAGATCTGTGCCTTAACACAATCCTGTCTCGCAGCTCTAGGGACAATTCCTTTGACCTCGTGGCTTGGTTTTTGCTCTGACATGCACTGTCAACTATGGGACCTTATATAGACAGGTGTGTGCCTTTCCAAATCTTGTCCAATCAATTGAATTTACCACAGGTGGACTCCAATCAAGTTGTAGAAACATCTCAAGGATGATCAATGGAAACAGGATGCACCTGAGCTCAATTTCGAGTCTCATAGCAAAGGGTATTTCTGTTTTTTATTTTCATAAATTTGGAAAAATTTATAAAACCTGTTTTCACTTTGTCATTATGGGGTATTGTGTGTAGATTGACGAAGAAAAAATGTGTTTTAATCAATTTTAGAATAATGCTGTAATGTAACAAAATGTGTAAAAAGGGAAGGGGTCTGAATACTTTAGAATGCTCTGTTATTGTAATATACACTAAGTATACCAAACATTAGGAACACCTTCCTAATATTGAGTGGCAAACCGGTGCGCCTGACACCTACTACCGTACCCCATTCAAAGGCACTTCAATATTTTGTCTGGCCCATTCACCCTCTGAATGGTACACATACACAATCCATGTCTCAGTTGTCTCAAGGATAAAAAATCCTTCCTCAACCTGTCTCCTCCCCTTCATTTACACTGATTGAAGTGGATTGAACAAGTGACATCAATAAGGGATCATAGCTTTCACCTAGTCAGTGTGTGTCATGGAAAGTGTTCTTAATGTTTTGTATACTCAGTGTACTAGTATGTGATGAAACAACTTCACAAGTATTTTTGAATTATCACATAAAACCAATCATTCAATCAAACTCTATCTGCCCCTTCTCTCTCTCTCCAGCGGTGCAGTGTGGGAACCCGGGGTCCCCCAGTAACGGCCGTGTGTCCCGGCTTGACGGCACCACCTACTCTCACTCCGTCACCTACTCCTGTATGGACGGCTACCTGCTGACAGGCTCCACCACACGTCAGTGTCTAGCCAACGCCACCTGGTCTGGCACTGCCCCCAACTGCACCAGTAAGTCTTCATAAACCAACCTCACTGCACCCAACTGCACCAGAAAGTCTTCATAAACCAACCTCACTGCCCCCAACTGCACCAGTAAGTCTTCATAAACCAATCTCACTTCACCGAACTGCACCAGTAAGTCTTCATAAACCAACCTCGCTGCACCCAACTGCACCAGTAAGTCTTCATAAACCAACCTCGCTGCACCCAGCTGCACCAGTAAGTCTTCATAAACTAACCTCGCTGCACCCAACTGCACCAGTAAGTCTTCATCAACCAACCTCACTGCCCCCAACTGCACCAGTAGGTCTTCATAAACCAACCTCACTGCCCCCAACTGCACCAGTAAGTCTTCATCAACCAACCTCACTGCCCCAACTGCACCAGTACGTCTTCATAAACCAACCTCACTGCCCCCAACTGCACCAGTAAGTCTTCATCAACCAACCTCACTGCCCCAACTGCACCAGTACGTCTTCATAAACCAACCTCACTGCCCCCAACTGCACCAGTAAGTCTTCATAAACCAACCTCACTGCCCCCAACTGCACCAGTAAGTCTTCATAAACCAACCTCGCTGCACCCAACTGCACCAGTAAGTGGGATCAGGAACCTACCTCATTTCTGGGCCCATATTCATAAAGCATCTCATAGTAGGAGTGCTGATCTAGGATCCATATCATCTCATTCATTATGACCTCAAAGGCAAAACTCATCCTAGATCAGCAAATGTATAAATGAGGGCCCTGGACTTACCCGTTGTGCTAATGAACAGGGACGTTTGAAAATTCCTACTGATAACACCATAAGATTTTTTTGACGATTTTAGTATAGATAGAGTAGATATCACTTAGCTAAATGTAAGCAGATGTATTTCTATGTTCGATTATGGTCTTTCGTTTTCATATCTGTGACCTAAATTGACATGTGATACAACGTCATAGATGGGGGATGGGTTAAACTAGTGGGCTGAGGCTAAAGACAGGCTGTGTTGACCAGGACCCATAGGGCTGTGGTCAAAGGTAGTGTACTATATAGGGAATAGGGTGCCATTTGGAACTCTTCCAGAGTCTTTAATCTCGCATCCTCTTGTCATGACATTTCAAGACGTTGCTCCTCTCATCTAAGAAGGGCGGGTTGTTTTATAACTGGAATTGTCCAGGCAGTGTGAGACAAGGATCCAAGAGGAGAGACACTTTAAGGTAGCCTTCTGGTTAAAGATTGAGACAGAGAGAGAAGGGGTCTCACACATACACACAAAGGCATATACAGACGCACACAGACACACGCACACGAACAGTGACTGGTGGGTTGAGACAGAGAGAGGAGAGGTCAGAAGAGCCCTTTGCCCCTGCTCCAGCAAGATAAGGAAATCAATCCCTCTGTGCCTCTCTGTTACCTTGTGTATATTACCATACCCTCCTCAGCTCTTCCCTCTTCTTCAGCTCCTTCTCAGTTGAGAAGACAACGCCAGGGAGTCAATCTGATTTAAATCTAGGCCCAGGAGAGGGAGAGGGAGAGGGAGAGGGAGAGGGAGAGGGAGAGGGAGAGGGAGAGGGAGCGAGCGAGAGAGAGAGAGAGAGATTAGCAGGTAATGTTCTGAGAACCATATGTTTCTTAGAGCTTGATGAGTGTGGTTGTCCTAAGGATATTTTGCATATAACTTTCTGGGAAAGGTGCAGTATAGTTGCTTGGCTTTGGAACATTCTCAGCACATTTAAGGATTTTGACAAAAAAAATTATTGGTATTTCATTACAGAATGTTTCCTGAAAGTTCAAACATGGTTACATTTCATTTCAATTTTGGTAATGTTCTAAGAATGTTCTCCAATTGGTTTGACATTGGGAATGTTCACAAGTAGTTCAGAGAATGTTAAGAAACAATGTTGTTCTGTGGGAATGTCAGTACTTCAGCATAATGTTTCCTGCAGGTTTCCTCATGGTTCTAAAGTCATATTTTCAAGTTGTTCTGAGAACATTAATACAACTTTCCATAAAAACCACAAGAAAACTGTAGTAACGTTCAGAGAACGTTCTAAGAATGTTGTTTAAAAACATATACATTCCGATCTCAGCATCAGCAAAACTCTGTCTATTCTCTATCTTGTTAAGTGTGTTGGCCGCGCCCAATAATTGGCCACACCTGACCTTAATGAGTGCTTGTTCCTTTTGAAATGAGGTCTGTTTGAATAGATTAAAATGAACAGCTTTGTATGAGTTAAAAAAAACATGGCATGCTAGCTCCATCCTGGTGGCGCAGTGGACTAATTCCATGGATAGAGAACAGATTATAGATTTGAATCTTTAAGGAAGTTATTTAAAAGCTCCAAATAACCTATCATTTCCGTTCTCAGAGCGTTCAATGAACCAGAGTAAAACGTTCTCAGAACCTCCCTGCAACCTAAAAATAAACGTTCCCAGAACAGTCAGAATGTTCGCTTCTCTTCTCAGAATGTTAAAAAACCTTCAGTTTTACCGGTCAGGAAATGTATGGGTTCGTTCCCACAACCAATGTGAAATGAAAAACATATATATATATATTTTTTTTTGTCATTTAGCAGACGCTCTTATCCAGAGCGACTTACATAATTTTTTTATTTTTCATACTGGCCCCCCGTGGGAATATGTTCCCACCACTTCCAAGGAACCAAATGTGCTAGCTGGGAGAGAAAGAGACAGAGACAGAGAGACAGAGAGACTTACTCCACTTCAGGTAGATAATTCCTCTCTACCTCACCTGGTATTTCAGATTCAGTTCATTCAGAAATGGACTGCCAGATCTATAAACTACTGCCTGCCTGTCTCCACATCACCACTAGACAGAAGTTATAGACCACACTCGTTCCTCCAGGCCAGGTTCATTGCCTTTGATCGTATGCCTCTTCGTGCCCAAATATGCTTAAACAGGCCGAATGCTTTGCCTGCAGCGTTTCAGAGAGACCTTGGTGTGTGTCACAAATGACACCCTATTACCTATATAGTCTCAGGTCTCTGCTCAAAAGTAGTGCACTACATAGGGAATAGGGTGTCATTTGGGACGCATCCCTTGCCTGTGGCATGTTTAACTAGTACTGATTGATGCGTCTTTACATGTGTTTATTGAGCAGGCTGAGAAGGGTGATGCATGGTTTCTATCCAGGGCTGGATATACATTAGCATTTTGGTCGAGACATTTTCCATGCCACCTAGATATGTTTACGAGCTTAACCCTCCGATGATTGATTCCCGAAGTGTCGTTCTCACGTTTTTCCCTAAAAGACACAACATGTATGGAAAACTGGAATTCCAGTACTTCTGGGGTTTGTAGTTGTCAGTCGCGGTGATCACAGAACTACTAACGTGTTTCCTTTTCATCTGAATTCCCAGGTAGACTGTAAACATTCTATTTTCTGCTCTCTACTTTCCACCCCTTCCTCCACAGAACGGAAAGGAATTATAGTTGTGAGAGATTGACAGAATTGATTATGGAAGTTAAACCCAGGAGACCCCCGTATGAGAACACAGCTCACAGCTATTGATTTCCCCCGTGATAGTGAGATCTATCATTTTGTAATATATGAGGCGAGGGGGGTATCTCGCCCAGTGGAGATATCTCTGGGTAGTTTCAGATGATTTGTAGATCAGGTTTCCCACCGATTGTTGTCACAGCCCCAGTCACATCTCACGCCAGACCCACAATGGGGCCTAAATTGCACTTCAACCGCCGTCATAGATCTCCACCTCTACCACACAAAAGAGCCAGAAAACCAACTAAGTGTCTGGACTGGGGATGGCTTCTTTGTTATGTGTGTACAGAGAGGGAAAAAAGTATTTGATCCCCTGCTGATTTTGTACGTTTGCCCACTGACAAAGACATGATCAGTCTATAATTTTAATGGTAGGTTTATTTGAACAGTGAGAGACAGAATAACAACAAAAAAATCCAGAAAAACGCAAAAATTGTATCAATTGATTTGCATTTTAATGAGGGAAATAAGTATTTGACCCCCTCTGCAAAACATGACTTAGTACTTGGTGGTAAAACCCTTGTTGGCAATCACAGAGGTCAGACGTTTCTTGTAGTTGGCCACCAGGTTTGCACACATCTCAGGAGGGATTTTGTCCCACTCCTCTTTGCAGATCTTCTCCAAGTCATTAAGGTTTCGAGCCTGATGTTTGGCAACTCGAACCTTCAGCTCCCTCCACAGATTTTCTTTGGGATTAAGGTCTGGAGACTGGCTAGGCCACTCCAGGACCTTAATGTGCTTCTTCTTGAGCCACTCCTTTGTTGCCTTGGCCGTGTGTTTGGGTCATTGTCATGCTGGAATAACCATCCACAACCCATTTTCAATGCCCTGGCTGAGGGAAGGAGGTTCTCACCCAAGATTTGACGGTACATGGCCCCGTTTATCGTCCCTTTGATGCGGTGAAGTTGTCCTGTCCCCTTAGCAGAAAAACACCCGCAAAGCATGATGTTTCCACCTCCATGTTTGACGGTGGGGATGGTGTTCTTGGGGTCATAGGCAGCATTCCTCCTCCTCCAAACACGGCGAGTTGAGTTGATGCCAAAGAGCTCAATTTTGGTCTCATCTGACCACAACACTTTTACCCAGTTCTCCTCTGAATCATTCAGATGTTCATTGGCAAACTTCAGACGGGCCTGTATATGTGCTTTCTTGAGCAGGGGGACCTTGCAGGCGCTGCAGGATTTCAGTCCTTCACGGCGTAGTGTGTTACCAATTGTTTTCTTGGTGACTATGGTCCCAGCTGCCTTGAGATCATTGACAAGATCCTCCCGTGTAGTTCTGGGCTGATTCCTCACCGTTCTCATGATCATTGCAACTCCACGAGTTGAGATCTTGCATGGAGCCCCAGGCCGAGGGAGATTGACAGTTCTTTTGTGTTTCTTCCATTTGCGAATAATCGCACCAACTGTTGTCACCTTCTCACCAAGCTGCTTGGCGATGGTCTTGTAGCCCATTCCAGCCTTGTGTAGGTCTACAAACTTGTCCCTGACATCCTTGGAGAGCTCTTTGGTCTTGGCCATGGTGGAGAGTTTGGAATCTGATTGATTGATTGCTTCTGTGGACAGGTGTCTTTTATACAGGTAACAAGCTGAGATTAGGAGCACTCCTAATCTCAGCTCGTTACCTGTATAAAAGACACCTGGGAGCCAGAAATCTTTCTGATTGAGAGGGGGTCAAATACTTATTTCCCTCATTAAAATGCAAATCAATTTATAACATTTTTGACATGCGTTTTTCTGGATTTTTTTGTTGTTATTCTGTCTCTCACTGTTCAAATAAACCTACCATTAAAATTATAGACTGATCATTTCTTTGTCAGTGGGCAAACGTACAAAATCAGCAGGGGATCAAATACTTTTTTCCCTCACTGTATTTGTTTGTTGTAACAGAGTACACTGTGTCACTGAGTCACTCTTTTGGCCCCTTCCTTCCTTCCTTCCTTCCTTCCTTCCTTCCTTCCTTCCTTCCTTCCTTCCTTCCTTCCTTCCTTCCTTCCTTCCTTCCTTCCTTCCTTCCTTCCTTCCTTCCTTCCTTCCTTCCTTCCTTCCTTCCCCTCCCTCCCTACTGCCCTCCCTCCCTTCACCTCCCTCCCTCCCTCCTTCCTTCCCCTCCCTCCCTACTGCCCTCCCTCCCTTCACCTCCCTCCCTCCCTCCCTCCCTCCTTCTTCTCGCCTAATCACAGTGATCAACTGTGGCGACCCTGGGGTTCCAGCCAATGGGATGAGGTATGGAGAGGACTTTGATATTGGTCAGAACATCACATTCCTGTGTGCGCCGGGATACACCATGGAGGCCGACAGCTCGGCCATACGCACCTGCACCTCCAACGGCACCTGGAGTGGCATCATGGCATCCTGCCAAGGTGAGACCTAGCAACACATGTATAGCATGATGTACTTCATTACCTATAATACTCTGTGGAACATATCTAATAACATTTTGGCATCATGGCATCTTTCAAAGGTAGGGTCCAGCAACACTTATGAGCCTTTGTTTGGTTGGTTTGTTCCCCTGACTACTTCATTTTGAGTGTTTGAATATGTGTATCTACACTTTAGAATATATTTCAATGAGCCAAGTCTTAGGGAGTATCTAATCAATGTTCCCATTGTCCAAAAAAGAGATGTCTTGGCTTGTCTTCCTTATGGAATCACCACCAGTTTCAATACAGATTGTTATAGCTTATTCACAGTAACACTGCGCACCTCCTGCTTTCCACACTGTTGCCCTTAGCAACAGTAGCCCATATATCATTGTGTCCTGTTAGCTGTCACAGTGATAAAAGGGTTTAAATAAAGCATAGCAGTGTGCTTTGGTTTGTTATTGTAGGACCAACATCCTGTTTTGTTGTTGTTGTTGTTGTTGTTATTGTTAGGCAGAAAAGGTTTATCTTCTTCATAAAAAGCTTTCTCAACATGCATAAAATGCAGCTTCTTACGATTATCTTGGACCAATTACAATCAACACAGATATCTCCATCCATTTGTACAGGTTTTAGTTTCATCTCTTGGCTGTGTGAAAGTGTGTTGTTGTGCATTCATATGGAACAGCTGCAGAGTGATATCTTGGTAGATGGCGCCGGAGGAGAAGGCTGACGTTTTACGGGCTCCTAACCAATTGTGTGTTTTTTCGCGTTATTTGTAACTTATTTTGTACATAATGTTTCTGCCACTGTCTCTTATGACCGAAAAGAGCTTCTGGATATCAGGACAGCGATTATATACCTCGTAATGGACGAAGATGTATTCTTTAGCGAGTCGGACGCGAAGGATTTACTTCAGACACCCGACAAGGCCCAAATCCCATTCATTCGCAGGAGAAAGAGACGGAGATATCGGGGACGTAGGTCGGGGTGCCTTGTAAGGATCCGATGGCGAGTGGATAATCTGACTCTACCATCAGTCCTATTAGCCAACGTACAATCATTGGATAACAAAATGGACTAGCTAAGATCACGAATATCCTACCAACGGAACATTAAAAACTGTAATATCTTATGTTTCAACAAGTCATGGCTGAACGACGACATGGATAACATATAGGGTTTATGCTGCATCGGTAAGATAGAACAGCCGCCTCCGGTAAGACAAGGGGTGGCGCTGTGCATATATTTGTAAACAACAGCTGGTGCACAAAATCTAATATTAAGGAAGTCTCTAGGTATCTCATGAGAAGCTGTAGACCACACTATTTACCAAGAGAGGTTTCATCTGTATTTACCACCACAAACCGATGATGGCACTAAGACCGCACTCAATGAGCTGTATAAGGCCATAAGCAAAATGCTCATCCAGAGGCGGCGCTCCTAGTGGCCGGGAATTTAATGCAGGGAAACTTAAATATGTTTTACCTAATGTTAAATGTGCAACCAGAGGAAAAAAAACTCTAGACCAACTTTACTCCACAAACAGAGACGTGTACAAAGCTCTCCCTCACCCTCCATTTGGCAAATCTGACCATAATTATATCCTCCTGATTCATGCTTACAAGCAAAAACTAAAGCAGGAAGCACCAGTGACTCGGTCAATAAAGAAGTGGTCAGATGACGCAGATGCTAAGCTACAGGACTGTCTTGCTAGCACAGACTGGAATATGTTCTGGGACTCTTTCGATGGCATTGAGGAGTACACCACATCAGTCACTGGCTTCATCAATAAGTGCATTGATGACGTCGTCCCCACAGTGACCGTACGTACATACCCCAACCAGAAGCCATGGAATACAGGCAACATCCGCAATGAGCTAAAGGGTAGAGCTTCCGCTTTCAAGGAGCGGGACTCTAACCAGGACGCTTATAAGAAATCCCGCTATGCCCTCTGACGAACCATCAAACAGGCAAAGCGTCAATACAGGACCAAGATTAAATCATCCTACACTGGCTCCGACGCTCGTCGGATGTGGCAGGGCTTGAAAACTATTACAGACTACAAAGGGAAGCACAGCCGCGAACTGCCCAGTGACACGAGCCTACCAGATGAGCTAAATTACTTCTATGCTTGCTTCGAGGCAAGCAACACTGAAGCATGCATGAGAGCATCAGCTGTTCAGGACAACTGTGTGATCACGCTCTACAGAGTCGATGTGAGTAAGACCTTTAAACAGGTCACCATTTACAAAGACGGATTACCAGGACGTGTACTGCGAGCATGCACTGACCAACTTGCAAGTGTCTTCACTGATATTTTCAACCTGTCCCTGACTGAGTCTGTAATCCCAACATGTTTCAAGCAGACCACCATAGTCCCTGTGTCCAAGAACACTTAGGTAACCTGCCTAAATGACTACAGACCCATAGCACTCACATCTTTAGCCATGAAGTGCTTTGAAAGGCTTGTCATGGCTCACATCAACACCATTATCCCAGAAACCCTAGACCCACTCCAATTTGCATACCACCCCAACAGATCACCAGATGATGCAATCTCTATTGCACTCCACACTGCCCTTTCCCACCTGGACAAAAGGAACACCTACGTGAGAATGCGATTCATTGACTACAGCTCAGCGTTCAACACCATAGTGCCTTCAAAGCTCATCACTAAGCTAAGAACCCTGGGACTAAACACCTCCCTCTGCAACTGGATCCTGGACTTCCTGACGGGCCGCCCCCAGGTGCTAAGGGTAGGTAACAACACATCTGCCATGGTGATCCTCAACACGGGGGCCCCTCAGGGGTGCGTGCTCAGTCCCCTCCTGTACTCCCTGTTCACCCATGACTGCATGGACAGACACGACTCCAACCCCATCATTAAGTTTGCCGATGACACCGAAAACAATGAGACAGCCTATAGCAGGGTTCTTCAATTCCGGTCCTGGAGGGCCGAAACACCTCTGTTTTTCATCCTCTCCTTCTAATCAGGGGCTAATTCAGACCTGGGACACCAGTTGAGTGCAATTAACTACCAGGTAGAAATAAAAAACAGAAGTGTTTCGGCCCTCCAGGACCGGAATTGAAGAACCCTGGCCTATAGGGAGGAGGTCAGAGACCTGGCCGTGTGGTGCCAGGATAACAAACTCTCCCTCAATGTGATCAAGACAAAGGAGATGATTGTGGACTACAGGAAAAGGAGGACCGAGCACGCCCCCATTCTCATCGACGGGGCTAAAGTGGAACAGGTTGAGAGCTTCAAGTTCCTTGGTGTCCACATCACCAACAAACTATCATGGTCCAAACACACCAAGACAGTCGTGAAGAGGGCACGACAAAGCCTATTCCCCCTCAGGAGACTGAAAAGATTTGGCATGGGTCCTCAGATCCTCAAAAAATTATACAGCTGCACCATCGAGAGCATCCTGACTGGTTGCATCACCGCCTTGTATGGCAACTGCTTGGCCTCCGACCGCAAGGCACTACAGAGGGTAGTGCGTATGGCCCAGTACATCACTGGGGCCAAGCTTCCTGCCATCCAGGACCTCTATACCAGGTGGTGTCAGAGGAAGGCCCTAAAAATGGTCAAAGACTCCAGCCAACCTAGTCATAGACTGTTCTCTCTGCTACGGCACGGCAAGCGGTACCGGAGCGCCAAGTCTAGGTCCAAAAGGCTTCTTAACAGTTTCTACCCCCAAGCCATAAGACTCCTGAACAGCTAATCAATTAGCTACCCGGATTATTTGCATTGCCCCCCCTTACGCTGCTGCTACTCTCTGTTTATTATCTATGCATAGTCACTTTAACTCTACCTATATGTACATATTACCTCAATTACCTCGACTAACCTGTGCCCCCGCACATTGACTTTGTACCGGTTCCCCCTGTATATAGCTTCGCTACTGTTATTTTACTGCTGCTCTTTAAATATTTGTTATTTCTTTTTATTTCTTATTTTTTTTACTTATCTATTTTTTTACGTAACACTTATTTTTCTTAAAACTGCATTGTTGGTTAAAGGGCTTGTAAGTCAGCATTTCACTGTAAGGTCTACACGTTGTATTCGGGCGGATGTGACAAATAAAATTTGATTTGATTTTGGTGCCATACATTCTTATGATGCACAGGTTGGATGTTGGTGATTGGATGGAAAGTAGCCTAATGGAGGTGGATGGGTGAAAGTCTAACATTGCCTTTTTTTTTTTACAGAAAATTGCGTGTGCATGCAGCTGTATTGTGTACTGTATGTATGTGACAACTTCCTGTGGAATGGATGATCTACACTACTGTTGTGACGCTGGAGTTGTGAAACTACTGCATAAACGTATTATTCATTAGGTTAGTACAAGCCAAGCTGGTCCACTCTCAATGGAGGGGCTACCAAGCGTGTCCAAAACTAATTCAGAATATTAATACAACATTTGGGGAATTTATTACACGTTTGTTGCCTTTATTACTATAGCACAGAGATGGCAGTAAGAGCAGCCAATCATCAAAAAGCTCCATTGAGCTGGACTAATGTGTTTGTTTGTTTTCATAGTCAGCTGATTCATTTCATTGGGAGGGAATCACTACCCTCCCAATCAAAGGGTTCTGGTCAAATGTAATGGACTACATAGGGAATATGGTGCCAATCGGCCTTGGTCAAAAGAAGGGCACTATGTAGGGAATCAGGTGCCAATGGGTTCTGGTCGAAAGAAGGGCACTATGTAGTATAAGGAATAGGCCTAGTATCCACAGTGCTGTTACTGCCCAAACCAACCCCATCTTTTGGAAAGGCTATCCATAGTGAGATGACTGTATCCAAGGTGGTAGGCTTTCCAAAATAGTGCCTGTTTCTGCCCAAACCAACCCTCATAGAACAGTCTTATAGAAAGCATGTTTCTTCCCAAACCAACCCTCATAGAACAGTCTTCTATAAAGCCTGTTTCTGCCCAAACCAACCCTCACAGAATTGTCTTCTATAAAGCCTGTTTCTGCCCAAACCAACCCTCACAGAATTGTCTTCTATAAAGCCTGTTTCTGCCCAAACCAACCCTCACATAACTGTCTTCTAGAAAGCTCTATCTGCTGTTACTGTAATTTGGTGAGAGGAGTGTATCCACCATGCAATTTTTTGGAAAGCCTACGATTTCTGCTGTTACTTACTGTAGTTCAGTGAGAGGAGGAGTATGCTGTATCCACATCGTAGTTTGGAGAGAAAGAGAGAGAGACGCACTCTACAGAGCGCAACATGAGTCATCCAGCCTGGCCCTCTCACCTACTCAAGCGTGGCGTAGGCTGTGGCACACAGACAAACAAACAGTCCCTTTGACTCTCTCTGCCGTAGTGCACTATATAGGGAGTAGTGTGCTATTTGGGACTCAGTTATCATCACACCCAGAGCTTAGAGCTCTGAGAGAAAGCCATTAGCTCTGTTTCAGTTAGACAGCTGGTAGTAAATGTCCACTAAGGATGGCAAATCCACAAATATTCCTTCGGCCTCATTACCTAAGATTATGAACATGTGTTGTTTTAGTTGTTAGCCCGGCTTTGGCCATTTCCCAAAGGTTTCTTGTGTGTTCGCTGTTTGCCTTTATGCCATGAATGGAATCATAAAGTATGATTCATGCCTAGTAGTCCCCTGTAGCTCAGTTGGTAGAGCATGATGCTTGCAATGCCAGGGTTGTGGGTTCGTATCCCACGGGGGGCCAGTATGAAAATGTATGCACTCACTAACTGTAAGTCGCTCTGGATAAGAGCGTCTGCTAAATGACTAAAAAGTACAATTGATTCAGGATAACCCTACAGTGATAATGAGGGTTAAGTAAAGAATGATTCATGCCTAATTGATTGCTGATATCCCTACAGGGATAAAGAGGGTTAAGTAAAGTATGATTCATGCCTAATTGATTAATGATATCCCTACAGGGATAAAGAGGGTTAAGTAAGTGAGTAATTCAGCATTGATTAAAGTATCACTCCCTCTCCTTAGAGTAAACGCCCTCTCCCCTGTGCCTTATCATCCTCTCTCTCTCTCTCTCTCTCCTCCTCTCTCCCCTCTCTCTCTCTCTCTCTCTCTACTCCTCCCTCCCCTCTCTCTACTCCTCTCTCTCTCTCTCTCTCTCTCTCTCTTGCTCCTCCTCTCTCTCCTCTCTCTCTCTCTCTCTCTCTCTCTCTCTCTCTCTCTCTCTCCTCCTCTCTCCTCTCTCTCTCTCTCACCTCCTCCTCTCTCCTTCCCCTCTCTGTCCTCCTCTCTCTGCCTCTCCTCTCTCCTCCCCCACTCTCCTTCTCTCTCCCTTTCCTCTCCTCTCTCCTCCTCTTTCTCCCTGTCCTCTCTCCCACTACACCCACCCTCTTTCTCACCTCTCTCCCATCTTCTCCCCCCTCTCCCCCCATAGCGGTGACCTGCGCGGCGCCCTCTGCCATCTCCAACGGAGTCCTGGAGGGTACAGACTTTGAGTGGGGCACCAGCGTGAGCTACAGTTGCTCCCCAGGGTACGAGCTGTCATTCCCTGCCATCCTCACCTGCGTGGGCAACGGCACCTGGAACGGAATGGTGCCTCAGTGCCTACGTGAGTAACACCTCTCATCTTCTCTCCTGTTATTTTGTTTTCTGTTGTTTTGTGCCTCTCTCTCTCTCTCTCTCTATCTCTCTCTATCTCTCTCTCTCTCTCTCTCTCTCTCTTCTCTCTCTCTCTCTCTCTCTCTCTCTCTCTCTCTCACTCTCACTCTCACTCTCACTCTCACTCTCACTCTCATACTCTCACTCTCTCTCGCTCTCTCTTTTTCCACTCTTGCACATTGCAGTTTCACTCTCTGCAGTAGCACTAACACATCGATGCATCTTCACTCTCTCTGCAGTAGCACTAACACATCGATGCAGCTTCACACTCTCTGCAGTAGCACTAACACATCGATGCAGCTTCACACTCTCTGCAGTAGCACTAACACATCGATGCAGCTTCACTCTCTCTGCAGTAGCACTAACACATCGATGCATCTTCACTCTCTCTGCAGTAGCACTAACACATCGATGCATCTTCACTCTCTCTGCAGTAGCACTAACACATCGATGCATCTTCACTCTCTCTGCAGTAGCACTAACACATCGATGCATCTTCACTCTCTCTGCAGTAGCACTAACACTCAGTGTGAAATTTACATTTTGTTGCGTTCTTCATGTTCTTGTTTCCTTGTTTCAGTTTGAATAAGATGTCCACTCTACAGTTCTATGACTATAGTCAGTTACAGAGATTAATATTTTTGTTTTTTTAAACCAATTGCCTAATCTTTATTAGAAACAACAGGTTAGGGCCTCCCGAGTGGCGCAGTGGTCTAAGGCAGTACATCGCTAGCTGTGCCACTAGAGATCCTGGTTCGAGTCCAGGCTCTGTCGCAGCCGGTCGCGACCGGGAGACCCATGGGGAGACCCATGGGGCGGCGCACAATTGGCCCAGCGTCGTCCAACTGTCCCATCGCGCACTAGCGACTCCTGTGGCGGGCCAGGCATAGTGCACGCTGACACGGTCGCCAGGTGTACGGTGTTCTTCCAGGTTAAGCGGGCATTGTGTCCAGAAGCAATGGGGCTTGGTTGGGTTGTGTTTCGGAGGATGCACGGCTCTCGACCTTCGCCTCTCCCGTGTCCGTACGTTGCAGCGATGGGACAAGACTGTAACTACCAATTGGATACCACGAAATTGGGGAGAAAAAAATGAAACAACAGGTTAATATCAGGTAACGACAGGGAAATAACAGTGTAATGACAGGGAAACAACAGGAAACAACAGGGAAAGAACAGGGTAACGGCAGGGAAATAACAGGAAACAACAGGGAAATAACAGGAAACAACAGGGAAATAACAGGAAACAACAGGGAAATAACAGGAAACAACAGGGAAATAACAGGAAACAACTGGGAAATAACAGGAAACAACAGGGAAACAACAGGGTAACGACAGGGTAACAATGCCATAAAAGCCTGTTCATAGTTAGTATGTAACTGCTAATAAAGATTTTAAGTGTGCCAAAAGGATATAAAGTGTGAAGAATGTTCCTGGTTGTTATATAGAAACAATTATTAATTACTTCAGAACTATAAATAATAGAGCATAAGTTATGTAGTAAGTATTCAAGGCCATTTTCACCTGTTCTCAGTAGCACCATTTATACTTATGTACAATGTACTTGGAACGTTCTTTGAAAAACCGTTTATTTAACAAAAAGGTTTGAGAAACTACATCATACTTATACTGTATGTAGGCCAACCACAAAACTTACCTTTTGGGTATTTTGCTTGTAGTTCATAGTTATCCAGTCCGTACAGGTGGTGTGCAAACAGGTACATGTACCATGTTGTTATTGACTATACATAAGTAGTTATGGTTTTTACTGCTACTTCATTCATAGTTTTAGTGTGCCTATGGTGTTTCAGCACTGTATTTTAAAGCAAACTCTGTTCCCCTGTTATCATGTTCACAAATGGTACTTTCTCTATAGCTCTAGTGGTACTTGGACCCGCATTTACCCTTATTAGTGGGGACTACGCCCTCATTGGCCCGAGAGACACACATCGGTGGCAGGTGGCCACTCAGGGAACAGGTGTAAACATCACCTGACCACGGTGCTCACCTCCGCACCTGCCATTGTCATTCGGGAGGCCAAGCAGAAACGCTCCTGTCTCTCTCACACTCTTTCTCCTTCGAATTCCTAGAATGTGATACTAGCAAGACTATAATGTAATGTTTTTTAGCGCAAAATATTTAGCCATACTGATAATATGCATTTGGAGGTACTGAGCTGATGCTTGTGGCTCTATTTAATACAGTGCCAAGAGGGATGCAAAGACACTACAATGTTCCATCTCCATCTCCCCTGAACATTTGCTTCTTACCTTCCCCCCACCATTACATTTACATTTACGTCATTTAGCAGACGCTCTTATCCAGAGCGACTTACAAATAGGTGCATTCACCTTATAGCCAGTGGGATAAGCACTTTACAATTATTATTTTTATAAAAAAATTTTTGGGGGGGGGGGTAAGGGGGTGGTAGAAGGAGGAGCGGGGTGACGTGAGAGAACTTGGGAAGGTTGAACACCAGACGGGCTGCGGCATTCTGGATGAGTTGTAGGGGTTTAATGGCACAGGCAGGGAGCCCAGCCAACAGCGAGTTGCAGTAATCCAGATGGGAGATGACAAGTGCCTGGATTAGGACCTGTGCCGCTTCCTGTGTAAGGCAGGGTCGTACTCTCCGAATGTTGTAGAGCATGAACCTACAGGATCGGGTCACCGCCTTGATGTTAGCGGAGAAACGACAGGGTGTTGTCCAGGGTCACGCCAAGGCTCTTCGCACTCTGGGAGGAGGACACAACGGAGTTGTCAACCGTGATGGCGAGATCATGGAACAGGCAGTCCTTCCCGGGAGGAAGAGCAGCTCCGTCTTGCCAAGGTTCAGCTTGAGGTGGTGATCCGTCATCCATACTGATATGTCTGCCAGACATGCAGAGATGCGATTCGCCACCTGGTTATCAGAAGGGGGAAAGGAGAAGATTAGTTGTGTGTCGTCAGCGTAGCAATGATAGGAGAGGCCATGTGAGGATATGACAGAGCCAAGTGACTTGGTGTTTAGCGAGAATAGGAGAGGGCTTAGAACTGAGCCCTGGGGGACACCAGTGGTGAGAGCACGTGGTGCGGAGACAGCTTCACGCCACGCCACTTGGTAGGAGCGACCGGTCAGGTAGGACGCAATCCAAGAGTGAGCCGCGCCGGAGATGCCCAGCTCGGAGAGGGTGGAGAGGAGGATCTGATGGTTCACAGTATCAAAGGCAGCAGACAGGTCTAGAAGGACAAGAGCAGAGGAGAGAGAGTTAGCTTTAGCAGTGCGGAGAGCCTCCGTGACACAGAGAAGAGCAGTCTCAGTTGAATGACCAGTCTTGAAACCTGACTGGTTTGGATCAAGAAGGTCATTCTGAGAGAGATAGCAAGAGAGTTGGCTAAAGACGGCACGCTCAATAGTTTTGGAGAGAAAAGAGAGAAGGGATACTGGTCTGTAGTTGTTGACATCAGAGGGATCGAGTGTTGGTTTTTTGAGAAGGGGTGCAACTCTCGCTCTCTTGAAGACGGAAGGGACATAGCCAGCGGTCAAGGATGAGTTGATCAGCGAGGTGAGGTAAGGGAGAAGGTCACCGGAGATGGTCTGGAGAAGAGAGGAGGGGATAGGGTCAAGCGGGCAGGTTGTTGGGCGCTAATGTATTGATTATGTTAGCTCCCAGAAAACACTCTGTAGTGTGTTCACCCATAAAATGATTCATTCATTAAAGGTTTATACAAATATGTCCCAATAGAGAATTCCGTCAAAAAAAAACATAGACCAAACCCCATGTCCCTACCATAAATTTAGCATGTTTACAGTGAATGGAATGTCATCACAGGCATGATCAAAAAGAGGTCACTGCTCAATAGAACTCTGTGACGCTGCTCCGCGACAGAACGGCGCTAACTTCGAACGTCAACTGACAAGCTAACTAGTGGCTGCAGGTTCCTGAGTGAAAACATGGGCTTTTTCTAAATGAAATCCACTGAATGCAAAACTAAATAGGGACTAAATATATATTTATTTACAAAGCTAAGAGACTGAATTTCAATATAAACCCTCCGCGAAGACAATCTGTTCCTGTTTTCATTTTGTATTTCTGAGTCTTTCCCTTTAAATCGTTGTAGAAACGGCTCCTCTCAACATAGATTGATCGCTTGTATAGGCAATGAAAGCCAAGGATCTGGAGGTGAAAATGACGAAGCTATCAAGTTGAATATGATTGGTCCTACCAGCAGAAACACCTCCAAATGGTACCAACTCACAACACCAAATATGGAAGAGATACAACCAAGAGCGGCGCAGTCTAAAATAGAAACGGTCACAGCAAATTCACGTTCTTATTTCATCAATACTGTGAAGTACAAGTATATTAAGGTTATAATATTGTAGAGAACAATATAATGATTTATTCTATTGTCACGATCGTTGGATATAGAGGACCAAGGCGCAGCGTGGAAGGTGAACATACTTATTTATTAAATGATACACGAACAAAACAACAAATCGATACGTGACGTCCACAGGTGCAAAACACAAACCAACACGGAACAAGATCCCACAAACACTGTGGGAAAACCACCTGACTAAATATGGTTCCCAATCAGAGACAACCAGCAACAGCTGATACTCGTTGCCTCTGATTGAGAACCACTCCGGCCAACATAGATATACAAACACTAGACTAGACACAACGAGCACAAAACATAAACTCTACACACCCTGGCTCAACTTAAAAGAGTCCCTAGAGCCAGGGGCGTGACATCTATGTAATTTATAATGACATAGGGCAAAGAAAACTACGTTTTGAGATTTTATTTTTTAGGACCCTCTTGAATTGCCCGGTTTTTTTCTCTACACTCTGACTTCTGTGCCAGAGGTGAGTAGGTAGGCATGTTCCCAGCCAATAGAGATCCACACTGCCCCAATGTGTCTTCCATTATTCAATCGGGGCTGGTCTCAGGGCCCGTATCCATAAAGCATCTCTGAATAGGAGTGCTGATCTAGGATCAGTTTTTCTTTTTAGATGACAATTAATTGACAGGGCGGTACCGGATCCTAGATCAGCACTCCTATTCTGAGACACTTTAAGAGACCTGGCCTTAGCGTGCACGGGATATTAAATCCCCTACTACATCCTACTGTGCCCCCTGCCAGAGCTGTGTGGCCTAGAACAGGCAACAGCCACCAGGCAAAAGTGTGCTGGAATAGTGGTTAGGCAACATCACAATGCTCTGTGATACGTTTGGTTCCCAAGAGAGGAGACAAGTAGTCATGTTAGAAATGTAGATAGATTTATCTCGTTTTAAGTTGAATACCCTCCTCATCCATTCTAATGCACCGGTTATAAATGATGTCGTTTTTACTAAAAACATGCATGCACCCTGCATCTAGAAACATTGTACTGTGCTGTGCAGACCTTAGATACAGTATGTGTTTGTTGTTTTGGGGTGTCTTATATCACACAATGGGGCTGTGGTTTCTGTTTGATAAACAGCCTTTCTAAGAACGTTCCAAGTACATTCCACATCAGTATAAACAGTGCTACTGAGAACAGGTGAAAATGGACTTGAATACTTTCTACATATATATTTATATTTATATTTTAGTCATTTAGCAGACACTCTTATCCAGAGCGACTTACATGAGCAATTAGGGTTAAGTGCCTTGCTCAAGGGCACATCGACAGATTTTTCACCTAGTCGGCTCTGGGATTAGAACCAGCGACCTTTCGGTTACTGGCACAACGCTCTTAACCACTAAGCTACCTTATGCTTATTATCCTCTATTATTCATAGTTCTTAAAGATGGAATTCGCAGTAGGGGGAAATAGCACCACTGTCCGCCCTACAGCCGTTGTTTTTGTTTTGTTTTGTTTGACGAAGCAGAGGAGCGTAGTGCAACAGGGTAAACAGTTTTGCAGTACTTCTTTGTTGCTGCAATATCGCAAATGGACGTGGCAGTTTCACCATTAAGGATTCTAGCTATAAGTAATGAATAATTGTTTCTACATAACAACCAGGACAATTCGTCACACTTTATAAAGTTATTTAGCAGCTAGGTACTAACTATGAACGGGTTATTACTGCGATGTTACCCTGTCGTTACTGTGTTATTTCCCTGTCGTTTCCTGTTACTTCACTGTCGTTTCCTGTTATTTCCCTGTCGTTTCCTGTTATTTCTCTGTTGTTCCAGTGTTATTTCCCTGTCGTTTCCTGTTATTTCTCTGTCGTTAGTGTTATTTCCCTGTAGTTTCCTGTTATTTCCCTGTCGTTTCCTGTTATTTCCTTGTCGTTTCCTGTTATTTCTCTATCGTTACAGTGTTATTTCCCTGTCATTTCCTGTTATTTCCCTGTCATTTCCTGTTATTTCTCTGTCGTTTCCTGTTATTTCTCTGTCGTTAGTGTTATTTCCCTGTCGTTTCCTGTTATGTCAGCACTGCCCACTAAAATGCTATGGAAAAAGGTTATATGTTTTTTGTGGGTTATTGTTCGGTTTTATTTTTCTTCGTTCTGGATATCTGACACCGTAGTTGAAACAAAGTGCTGCAGAATGAATGCTACACTGTCACCTTGCTCTCCTCTGTAAAGGAACAAAAAAAAATCACCAAGGTTCTTTGTGTCGTTGGTTGATTGACTGACAGCTGAGTTAGAGGAGGAAGCGCCCATTCATAAGGCCCTTGGTCTGGTCGGACGATCTTCCACACGTTTTAGGGACATCAGTCAAACTCAATCATTTCGACATTAACGTCCTTCATGATTTCCATCACATTAATTTGACGCAAAACGGACCGAGGGCGGAACAAGGGGGAACTGTGATGTACTACAGATTAGATAGTAAATTGAATTGAAAATACTAGCAGAGGTCTCCCGTTAAAGGGCAGGTAATGGGAGGCTGGAGGTGGGAGGCTTCCACCATGAAGCAGCTGTGCCCAATGATAGACAGGCACCAGAAAAGTGTGACCAAGTCTCACACACACACACAAACACCCTCATACACGATCCAAAACGTCCAAACACACACACAGATCTGAATGGAACTCATCTCCAAAGTTACAATGTCAATGCGTGTGGCAGGCTGGGTTCACCCTCGTAACGGATTCTTGAAAGCCTCTGTTTGAAAAGGTTGAGTCTTGCTGAGACAAGGCTTCAGTCCCGTTATTAGTCATTATAAATAATACAGTGTAATTAACTCCACTGTTTTTCTTTTTCTCTCCACAACCTGTCACGACTCAGAAACCTTAGAAGGCCTATTTGAACATCAGAGGATCCGGCCATCTATCTTACACCTATTGAGAATTCTCTCTCTAGCAAGCCAGGGAATCATAAAACTCAGAGACTTAAGAAGGCCTATTTAAACATCAGAGGACCCAACCATCAATTCTACACCTGGAGAATTGTCTCTATACAGAAAGACACCCAGGGAATCATAATTCACACACCCGACTCAGTGTTTAGTCACTTACCCGCACCCTGTCTGTCTGTCTTCATATGACAGAGAGCATGAGTGAAGAACAGAGGGGGTAATCTGCGCACAATTAATGAGTTCTTAACTGCCTGCCCCATTGGGTCATCAGGCAGAGCTACAAAAGAGAGCGGGCGGAGGGGGTGAAGGGGAGGAGGTGGAGGAAAGAAGGAGTGGAGGGGAGAGCAGGTTAAAAGGTCCACAAGGTAGTTCTAATTCCCGATCCCCACCCTTCAGAACACTGAAGAATGTACAGTTGCTGCAGAGGCTATGGAAACTTTGGCTGCTGCTACTCTGTTAAGTATTTATGCATAGTCACTTTAACTCTACCCACATGTACATATTACCTCAACTACCTCAACTAGCCGGTGCCCCCGCACATTGACTATGCAACGGTACCCCCCTGTATATATAGCCTCCCTACTGTCACTTTATTTTATTGTATATATAGCCTCCCTACTGTCACTTTATTTTACTTCTGCTCTTTTTTTCTCAACACTTTTTTGTTGTTGTTTTATTCTTACTTTTTTGTTTAAAATAAATGCACTGTTGGTTAAGGGCTGTAAGTAAGCATTTCACTGTAATGTCTGCACCTGTTGTATTCGGCGCATGTGACCAATAAAATTTGATTTGATTTGATTTGATTTGATTTGAATGAACTAAAGAATGGCTGCCTGGGACTTTGTAATCTTGCAGGGAGCACACTTTATTTTGTTCTTCTTCTCTCTCTACATCTCTGTTCTCTACCCTCTCTGCTCTCTTTCGCTCTCTCAACCCCTCGTTCTGTTCTCTAGTCGCTCTTCCTCTCTTTTTTATATTTTGACAGCATATCTATTATTCATCAAGAAAAAGTCAAGTTTGTAGTCCTTCTAGTTCCCAGACAGTAAGAGAGGGAGTCTTGTTTGGCACATTTATAATGTATCGGCAGTTCGTGAAGGCGACATCTATTATTGATTCTTCCTGGACAGACAAAGTGTTTGATGGACAGCCAATGATGGACAGTGCTCAATGACCGCTTCGAGCCCTTTGAGGGACAATGTCATTCATGTTAGTCTGGTCTGTAAGACTCCATCTTCTCCTCCCATGGTCCCTGCCAGGATCACAGATACAACGAGAAACTGTGGCAGGAGTTCAAGCTAACCCTCACTGGGGCAAAACTCGCTAACATTGCTCTTGTGTGTTTTTGGAATGTTCCTTTCGATCTGTAAGGATCACAGATACAAAGACATACAGGAGTTCAATTACAATGATCCTGCAAGTTTTTTGTTGTTGTTTCCAATTCGATCTGGACAGATTTCCCATCACCCTCCTCTTACTGAAGTTCAATCAAAAACACACTATAGGAAAACCCAGTAACATTGCTCCTGTGTGTTTTTTAAATGTTCATTTTGATCTGCTATTCTTGCTCTGCTGTTGTTGTAGCCAAGTTCTGTGGGGACCCTGGTGTTCCTGCCCATGGCGCCAGAGAGGGCCTCAGCTTCATCTACCAGTCAGAGGTGTCGTTCAGCTGTAGCGCCCCCTATATCCCGGTGGGCTCCACTACACGCATGTGCCAGGCTGACGGCTCCTGGAGCGGATTCCAGCCTCGCTGTATAGGTAAGCATCTAGTGTGTGTGTGGGTGGTGTGTGTGTGTGTGTGTGTGCGTGCGTGCATGCTTCTCTTTATTCCTGGAGAGTTCATAATCTCTGTAACAACTTTCTAGCGTTATTTGCCGTAAAGTACAGCTTGTAATATTTAACAACGTCAAACAACAATTGTCTCCCTCTGACACACAGGCTATACCCAGGCCATCCTACTTACACCAAGGATGTGTCCCAAATGGCACCCTATTCCCTATATAGTGCACTACATTTGACCAGAGCCTTATGGGCCCAGATCAAAAGTAGTGCACTATAAAGGGTGCCATTTGGGACAAAGACCAAACCTCCACACATCTCTTATTGATAAGATTATTCCAGAAAAGGCAGGGTCATTCCTTTTAGTACCCTCCGAGGGGAGAGTGTGTGTCACAGGAGAAGGGCCCAGATATGAAATGTGTAAGAATGGCTGTAGGGGGAATCAGTTACATTAGTGACATTCGCCCTAGCCTTCAGAGCTGGCTGGTATCATTTTCTAGCTAGACAGAAGTGTTTATGTTCAGTGCTGTAGCAAAGGACATTATTTTCACGAAGAGTAAAGGATTTGGGAGACTGAACAAAATGCACCAAAAATATGACACAACAAACTCAAACTTGTTTGCCTTGTTTTAACTTTGCTACATGGACACGCCAACTCAATATAGTTGTTTTAACTGCAACTACCTGGTAAGAGTGCTTTGGTATTTTTTATATCCTACAAGTTTAGCCTCCAATTTCTTTGTTAATGCTACAAGCCTGGGAAACCGAAGAGCACCTTTACCATATGAACTATTATTACTATCGCAGAGCATATAGATTCTATACTTCTGCTTTCGCCTTAATTAGTGCTTGTTGTCTGATCTGGAGGACCAGGGCTATACAGTACGTGACTCTGTCTTCCTGAAGAGTCTAGGAGTGTGTCCCAAATGGAACCCTATTCCCTATGGGCCCTGGTCAAATGTAGGACACTACTTCCGGCCAAAATCTGTCCACGTGAGATAAGCCCTTTTTTGTATGGAGGTCTATGAGAGTGTCGAATTACGTGAGGTTTATTTTATCTAATTGAAGTTTCGTAATGTTTTGGCTGTTACAAACGTACTGATAAGTGGATGCACATGGCATTCCAGCAAGTTTTATTTTTTTATTTTTTTATTTTTTATTTTTTATGTCTTAGTTGTGCCTGTTGTTCATCCATGTATCTGCCCTCTCATTGGCTAGAATGGTCCCACCTGATCTCGACTGCCTTCAGTCATTGAAGTGTTAGAGCAGCCACTCGGCTATCTTCTCAATATAATAGATCATCTTTGACTATATAGGGAATAGGGTGCCAGTTGCGACAGAACCTGGCAGTACAGTAGCTGGTTAAATAATTCAACACCTAACGCAGAGAAATAACCAGTAGAGGTTTGAACAGCTCCTAACGCAGAGAAATAACCAGTAGGGGTTTGAACAGCTCCTAACGCAGAGAAATAACCAGTAGGGGTTTGAACATCTGCTAACGCAGAGAAATAATCTTCTCGAAATATCTCAGATCCCTTTGAAGTGAGAAAGGCAGCATCATCCCTGTGATGACTCAGAGAGTTGTGGTGGGTATTGAACCACAGGCCTTTTAAAGAACCAACCACATAATCTGGATATATTTAGGGCCAGTTTCCCAGACACTTTTTTAGTCTAAGGCTAAATATGTAGGCCTATGTTCAATTGAAATTGTCCAATGGAATTTGTACCAAATGGCAGCTTATTCTGTATATACACTGAGTGTACAAAACATTAAGAACACCTGCTCTTTCCATGACATAGACTGACCAGGTGAATCCAGGTGAAAGCTATGATCCCTTATTGACGTCACTTGTTAAATCCACTTCAATCAGTGTAGACGAACGGGAGGAGACAGGTTGAGGAAGGATTTTTAAGCCTTGAGACAATTGAGACATGGATTGTGTATGTGTGCCATTCAGAGGGTGAAAGACAAAATATTTAAGTGCCTTTGAATGGGGTATGGTAGTAGGTGCCAGGTTCACCGGTTTGTATCAAGAACTGCAATGCTGCTGGGTTTTTCACGCTCAACAGTTTCCCATGTGCATCAAAAATGATCCACCACCCAAAGGGAGTCAACATGGGCCAGTGTTCTTAATGTTTTGTACACTCAGTGTAGTACATTTCTTTTGACTAGAGCTCTATGGACCTTGGTAAAAAATAGTGCACTATATAGGGAATAGGGTGCCATTTGGGACGCTGACGTAATCTATGTCCGGAAAACAGGCCCCTAGTCTTCATAGTCATAATATACATACTCTATGTGTTTAATACCCTCCCTTTCCTGGCATCCAAACCTTGGCTGCTGTCTACATATCTGTAAATATTATTATGTTGTCTGTGAGTCTCCTGAATACTGACCTTAACTGACTAAGCTCCAGGTCCCTAAAGGAGACATTCATTAGAACTCCTCACATCAATATGACTAAACGGTTTTTATTTCACTAATTGAATATTCAAGTCATTGGCACACTTGTCACTAGATTATTAGACCATTAGCAACAAGTCAATTGTTATCTATTTAAATACAGTGGATAGTTCATTCAAATGACATGTTGGTTTCCATTCCCTGTACGCAGTCTATGGACAAGGTATGACAGCAATCCATGCTTTGGTTTAGTTTCCACACGCTAACGTTTTAGCATTTGTTGCACAAAGGGAAAAGTGTCAGGGAAACTAAAACAAGGCATGGATTGCTGTCATACCTTGTCAATAGACTGCTTACAGGGTAAGGCAACCAATATGTAATTTTGTCATTTGTAAACTACACTGCCTTCAGAAAATATTCATACCCCTTGACTTATTCTACATGTTGTTGTGTTACAGCCTGAATTCAAAATGTATTACATTAATTTTCTCACCCATCTACACACAATACCCCATAATGACAAAGTGAAAACATGTTTTTATAAATATTTGCACATTTATTGAAAATGAAATACAGAAATATCTCATGTACATAAGTATTCACACCCCTGAGTCAATACTTTGTAGAAGCACCTTTGGCAGCAATTGCAGCTGTGAGTCTTTCTGGTTAAGTCTCTAATTTAGTATTTTATTAGGATCCCCAATAAGCTGTTGCCAAGGCAGTGGCTACTCTTCCTGGGGTCCAAACAGGAAACCAAACACAACAAATGAAATATACATAACACTACATAATACAATACATGACACAATGCTAAATACAATACAAAATATATAAAAATGTCTGTGTCTAAGCATTTTCCACACCTGGATTGTGCAACATTATTTACCCATCTACCAATAGGTGCCCTTCTTTGCGACGCATTGGAAAACCTCCCTGGTCTTTGTGGTTGAATCGCTGTTTGAAATTCACTGCTCGGCTGAGGGACCTTACATATCATTATATATGTGGGGTAAAGAGATGAAGTAGTCATTCAAAAATAAAAAATAAAGTGAGTCCATGCAACTTATAATATAATATAATATGCAATTTAGAAGACGCTTTTATCCAAAGCGACTTACAGTCATGCGTGCATACATTTTTGTGTATGGGTGGTCCCGGGGATCGAACCCACTACCTCGGCGTTACAAGCGCCGTGCTCTACCAGCTGAGCTACAGAGGACTTATTATGTGACTTCTTAAGCCAATTTGTAGTCCTGAACTTATTTAGGCTTGCCATAACAAAGGGGTTGAACACTTATTGACGCAAGGCATTCCAGCTTAGAATTTGTATTTAATTTGTAAAAATGTAGAAAAACATAATTCCACTTTGACATTATGGGGGTATTGTTTGTGTAGCCCAGTGACAAAACATCTACATTTAATCAATTTTAAATTCAGGCTGTAACACAACAAAATGTGGAATAAGTAGAAAGAATTGAGGTGTGATTAATTGATATGTCACAACACAGGAACTGGGAAAGGGTACAGTGGGGAAAAAGTATTTAGTCAGCCACCAATTGTGCAAGTTCTCCCACTTAAAAAGATGAGAGAGGCCTGTAATTTTCATCATAGGTAAACGTCAACTATGACAGACAAATTGAGAAAAAAAAATCCAGAAAATCACATTGTAGGATTTTTTATGAATTTATTTGCAAATTATGGTGGAAAATAAGTATTTGGTCACCTACAAACAAGCAAGATTTCTGGCTCTCACAGACCTGTAACTTCTTCTTTAAGAGGCTCCTCTGTCCTTGTCAAGGTAGATGTAGGTGGGTGTGGGTGGAATCAGGCGCAGGACGCAGTACGTTAGTCCAACAGACTTTAGTGATGCACAGCAAAACAAACACGAAATAACTGCCCTGAGGCAAAAGCTCCGCACGTAGGCGAAAACACAAGCGCACAAACAGGTGCGACAAAATACTCCAAAACTAAGGAGCAAAATAGCTCAACCGAGCAAACAGTAATAATCCAGCCTACCGGCACGACAGTAAAACAATCACACACAACACTAGACAAACACAACGAGAACTTATAGGACACTAATTACACTAAACGATAACAGGTGTACAACAATCAGACAAAAGCAAACGAACATAGAAACATACAACGGTGGCAGCTAGTATTCCGGAGACGACGAACGCCGAAGCCTGCCCGAGCAAGGGAGAGAGGCAGCCTCGGCCGAAACCGTGACAGTACCCCCCCCTTGACGCGCGGCTCCAGACGTGCGCCGACTCCGGCCTCGGGGACGACCAGGAGGACGCGGAGCAGGGTGCGTCGGGTGCCCACGATGGAATTCCGTCAGGAGAGACGGGTCCAAAATGTCTCTCCTCGGCACCCAGCACCGCTCCTCCAGGCCGTACCCCTCCCACTCCACTAGATATTGGAGACCCCCATCCGACGTCTCGAATCCAAGATGGACCGTACGGAGTACGCCGGTGCCCCCTCGATGTCCAATGGGGGCGGAGGAGTCTCCCTGATCTCACTTTCTTGGAGTGGGCCAGCTACCACCGGCCTGAGAAGCGACACATGGAACGAGGGGTTAATACTCTTATACTCAACAGGTAGTTGTAATTTGTAACACACCTCGTTCAACCTTCTCAGGACTTTAAATGGCCCTACAAACCGCCGACCCAGTTTCCGACAGGGCAGGCGGAGGGGCAGGTTTCTGGTAGAGAGCCAGACTCGATCACCAGGTGCGTACACCGGTCCCTCACTGCGGTGGAGATCGGCGCTCGCCTTATGACGTCGGAGGGCCCGCTGCAGGTGGACGTGTGCAGCGTTCCATGTCTCCACCGAGCGCCGCGCCCACTCATCCACCGCAGGAGCCTCGATCTGGCTCTGCTGCCAAGGTGCCAGAACCGGCTGGTAACCTAACACACATTGAAAAGGGGTTAGGTTAGTGGAGGAATGGCGTAGGGAATTCTGGGCCATCTCGGCCCAGGGAACGTACCTTGCCCACTCCTCCGGCCGGTCCTGGCAGTATGTTCTAAGAAACCTACCCACATCCTGGTTCACGCGTTCCACCTGCCCATTACTCTCCGGGTGGTAACCCGAGGTGAGGCTCACCGAGACCCCCAACCGCTCCATAAAAGCTCTCCAGACTCTGGAGGTAAATTGGGGACCTCGATCAGACACAATATCCTCGGGTACCCCGTAGTGCCGGAACACATGGGTGAATAGTGCTTCGGCGGTTTGCAGGGCAGTAGGAAGGCCCGGCATAGGGAGCAAACGACAGGCCTTAGAAAACCGGTCCACAACGACCAGTATAGTGGTATTCCCCTGTGAAGGAGGAAGGTCAGTGAGGAAATCCACCGAGAGGTGAGACCATGGTCGTTGTGGAACGGGCAGGGGTAGTAACTTACCCCTAGGCAGATGTCTAGACGCCTTACACTGGGCGCACACCGAGCAGGAGGAAACATAAACCCTCACATCCCTCGCCAACGTGGGCCACCAGTACTTGGTACTAAGACAGTGCACTGTCCGGCCGATACCAGGGTGTCCAGAGGAGGGTGACGTGTGAGCCCAATAGATCAAACGATCCCGAACCTCGAGCGGAACGTACTTCCGACCCTCCGGGCATTGAGGTGGACTAGGGTCGGTGCGTAACGCCCGCTCGAGTTCGGCATCGACCTCCCACACTACCGGTGCCACCAGACAAGACTCCGGCAGTATGGGAGTGGGCTCCACGGACCTCTCCTCCGTGTCATACCGCCGAGACAGTGCGTCTGCCTTACCGTTCTGTGACCCAGGGATGTACGTGATCTTAAATGTGAAACGGGTCAAAAACATATTCCACCTCGCCTGGCGAGGGTTCAGCCTCCTCGCTGCCCGGATGTACTCCAGATTACGGTGGTCCGTCAAAATGAGGAAAGGGTGTTGAGCCCCCCTCAAGCCAGTGCCTCCACACCTTTAGGGCCTGTACCACGGCTAACAACTCCCTGTCCCCCACGTCATAGTTTCGCTCCGCCGGACTGAGCTTCTTGGAATAAAAGGCACAGGGGCGGAGCTTAGGTGGCGCGCCGGACCGTTGCGACAGCACGGCTCCTATACCGGCCTCTGACGCGTCCACCTCTACCTGAAATGGCAAAGAGGGATCCGGATGCGCCAGCACCGAGCCGAGGTAAACAGGTCCTTCAGCCTCCCAAACGCCCTGTCCGCCTCGGCTGACCACTGCAGACGCACCGGACCCCCCTTCAAAAGAGACGTTATGGGAGCTGCCACCTGTCCAAAACCCCGGATAAACCTCCGGTAATAATTCGCAAACCCCAAAAACTGCTGCACCTCCTTCACAGTAGTTGGCGTTTGCCAATTACGCACGGCTGACACCCGGTCTACCTCCATCTTCACCCCTGACGCAGACAACTGATAACCCAAAAAGGAGACCGACTCCTGGAAGAACAGACACTTCTCTGCCTTGACATACAGGTCGTGCTCCAACAGTCTCCGCAACACTCGGCGCACAAGGGCCACATGCTCGACTCGGGTAGGTGAGTACACGAGAATGTCATCGATGTACACGACCACCCCCCTGCCCCTGCATGTCCCTGAAGATCTCATCCACGAATGATTGGAAAACTGAAGGAGCGTTCATCAACCCGTATGGCATGACAAGATACTCGTAATGGCCCGAGGTGGTACTAAAGGCTGTCTTCCATTCATCGCCCCCCCTAATGCGCACCAAGTTGTACGCGCTCCTGAGATCTAATTTAGTGAAGAAACGCGCCCCGTGCAATGACTCCGTCATGGTCGCAATCAGCGGGAGTGGATAACTGTACTTCACCGTGATCTGATTGAGACCACAGTAATCAATGCACGGGCGTAATCCTCCATCCTTTTTCTTCACAAAAAATTAACTCGAGGACGCAGGGGAAGTGGAAGGCCGTATGTATCCTTGTCTCAGAGATTCGTCTATGAACGTCTCCATAGCTCTCTTCTCCTCCTGAGACAGAGGATACACATGGCTCCGTGGGAGCGCAGCTCCTGCCTGGAGGTCTATCGCACAATCTCCCTGCCTATGGGGAGGCAACCGCGTCGCCCTCGACTTACTGAACACAATAGCCAAATCCCCATACTCAGGGGGAACGTGCAATGCGGGCACCTGGTTTGGACTCTCCACCGAGGTAGCCCCTATGGAAACGCCTAAACATCGACCCACACACTGGGCAGACCACTCCATCAGAGCCCTCTCCTGCCACGAAATCGATGGGTTATGGGTACTCAACCAGGGCATGCCCAGCACCACCGGATACGCAGGCGAGTCGATCAGAAATAGCTGGATCATCTCCTGATGACCCCCTGCGCACACATCCTAAGTGGCGCAGTGACCTCCCTGATCAAGCCCGCACCCAACGGACGGCTATCTAGGGCATGAACGGGGAAGGGAACGTCCACAGGGAGAAGGGGAATCCCTAAAGCTAAACAAAACTTCTTATCAACAAAATTCCCAGCCGCGCCTGAATCTACCAGCGCCTTATGCTGGGAATGAGGTGCTACCTGTGGAAAACGCACAGATATACAGAAATGTGCAACAGAGAGCTCTGGGTGAGTGGGGCGCCTACTCACCTGGAAGGACTCCCCAGTGCGGGACCTGTCGTCCTCTCCCCGAGGAGGCCATCCCCAGCACCTAGCCGCGGTGTGTCCTCCCCGACCACAGTTGGTGCAGGAGATGGACCCCCTCGTAAGCCGACCCCTCCTCTCTCTAGCGCCAGCGCCCCGAGCTCCATGGGGCACGGCTCGGAGGCGCTGGAGGGTGAAATGGACGGACCCCCTCGGAACGTCCGCGGGTAGCTAGCAGGGTATCCAGCCTGATGGACATGTCGACCAACTGGTCGAACGAGAGGCTGGTGTCCCTACAGGCCAGCTCCCTACGGACGTCCTCGCGTAGACTACATCTGTAGTGATCAATGAGAGCCCGCTCATTCCACCCTGCATCCGCCGCTAGGGTACGGAACTCCAAGGCGAACTCCCGGGCACTCCTCTTCCCCTGCCTGAGACCGACCAGACGCTCCCCCGCCGCTTTCCCCTCCGGGGGATGGTCAAACACCGCCCTGAAGCGGCGGGAGAACTCGTCGTAGGTGATGGTGTTAGCGTCGATCCTCCTCCACTCTGCGTTGGCCCATTCCAACGCCTTCCCGGAAAGGCAGGAGATCAGGGCGGACACACTCTTGTGTCCCGAGGGCGCCGGGTGCACGGTGGCCAGGTAAAGCTCCACCTGGAGAAGGAATCCCTGACACCCGGCCGCGGTCCCATCGTAGGCCCTCGGGAGCGAGAGTCGAACTCCTCTGGGTTCCGGAGCGGGAATGGGCTGAGTGACCGATGGTGCGGGCAGGGAGGATGGCGGTGGAGGAGTCCCTCGGGTCTCCCAGCCTCGGATGGTGGAAATCACCTCCTGCAGTGCGGACCCCATCCGCAGGATCTGGTCATTCTGCTCACGGACCCTGTCCTCCAACGTCGCCTGTGCTGCTGCGGCTCCTGCTGATTCCATCGAGTATGGTGTGTGATTCTGTCAAGGTAGATGTAGGTGGGTGTGGGTGGAATCAGGCGCAGGACGCAGTACGTTAGTCCAACAGACTTTAGTGATGCACAGCAAAACAAACACGAAATAACTGCCCTGAGGCAAAAGCTCCGCACGTAGGCGAAAACACAAGCGCACAAACAGGTGCGACAAAATACTCCAAAACTAAGGAGCAAAATAGCTCAACCGAGCAAACAGTGATAATCCAGCCTACCGGCACGACAGTAAAACAATCACACACAACACTAGACAAACACAACGAGAACTTATAGGACACTAATTACACTAAACGATAACAGGTGTACAACAATCAGACAAAAGCAAACGAACATAGAAACATACAACGGTGGCAGCTAGTATTCCGGAGACGACGAACGCCGAAGCCTGCCCGAGCAAGGGAGAGAGGCAGCCTCGGCCGAAACCGTGACAGTCCTCCACTCATTACCTGTATTAATGGCACCTGTTTGAACTTGTTATCAGTATAAAAGACACCTGTTGTTACGAACCCCTTGGCTTTAAACGTCTAGGGTGGATGGAGAAGAGACCCGTAACATAATTCATGCAAATTAGAATGATGACATGGAACAGTGAGAACAAAAACTACACGACAACCATAAACTACTGTCAAACATAAAAGGTTTATGTTTAAACACACGGTAAAGGTTTGGGAAAAAGGGCTGAGCAGGACCCAAGAAATGAAACAATAGTGTAAAACACCCCTAAACTGATCTTGCCTGCCTCAAGAACCGCTAAGCTACTGCTAATCATACAAAAGTACAGTGGGTGGTCCGCTCAGGTCTAACTAGTGTTTTTAGACAGATTTCTTCCTACGGGTAATGTACGCCCAAGGGCAACTTGCTTAAATTCCCCTTTTCCCAGAAACACACAAAGTTACCAAACAGAGTAACCAGCAAATGAGTGAGTACACAAAAACACAGGACACCACAGTATCCATACTCACATACGAAAAGTAGTCTAACAAAGTTACCAAACAGAGTAACCAGCAACTTAGTGAGTAAACAAAACACAGGACACCACAGCATCCATACTCACATACGGAAATAGTCTCTAACAACTGACCGGCTTTTAAACAATGAGATGTCTGATTGAAAAACCAGAAACAGGTGGTGCAATGCAGAGGAATGTTCACTGATTGGTCCACCTTAGCAATCAGCAGACACCCCAACGACCACCAATCAGGAACATACAGGACACCTGTGATTAGGGCAGAAGGAGAGGAAAAACACAAAAAGACACAGGATACCTGTATCCGTAACACCTGTCCACAACCTCAAACAGTCACACTCCAAACTCCACTATGGCCAAGACCAAAGAGCTGTCAAAGGACACCAGAAACAAAATTGTAGACCTGCACCAGGCTGGGAAGACTGAATCTGCAATAGGTAAGCAGCTTGGTTTGAAGAAATCAACTGTGGGAGCAATTATTAGGAAATGGAAGACATACAAGACCACTGGAATTTTGGTTTCATTTGACCATATGACATTCTCCCAATGTCATATGGTCAGATGAAACCAAAATATAACTTTTTGGTAAAAACTCAACTCGTCGTGTTTGGAGGACAAAGAATGCTGAGTTGCATCCAAAGAACACCATACCTACTGTGAAGCATGGGGGTGGAAACATCATGCTTTGGGGCTGTTTTTCTGCAAAGGGACCAGGACGACTGATCCGTGTAAAGGAAAGAATGAATGGGGCCATGTATCGTGAGATTTTGAGTGAAAACCTCCTTCCATCAGCAAGGGCATTGAAGATGAAACGTGGCTGGGTCTTTCAGCATGACAATGATCCCAAACACACCGCCCGGGCAACGAAGGAGTGGCTTCGTAAGAAGCATTTCAAGGTCCTGGAGTGGCCTAGCCAGTCTCCAGATCTCAACCCCATAGAACATCTTTGGAGGGAGTTGAAAGTCTGTGTTGCCCAGCGACAGCCCCAAAACATCACTGCTCTAGAGGAGATCTGCATGGAGGAATGGGCCAAAATACCAGCAACAGTGTGTGAAAACATTTACATTTTAGTCATTTAGCAGACACTCTTATCCAGAGCGACTTACAGTTAGTGAGTGCATACATATATTTTATTTTATTTTTTCTTCCCATACTGGCCCCCCGCGGGAATCGAACCCACAACCCTGGCGTTGCAAACGCCATGCTCTACCAACATCCCTGCCTGCCATTCCCTCCCCTACCCTGGACGACGCTGGGCCAATTGTGCGCTGCCCCATGGGTCTCCCGGTCACGGCCGGCTACGACAGAGCCTGGATGCGAACCAGGATCTATAGTGGCACAGCTAGCACTGCGATGCAGTGAAGACTTACAGAAAACGTTTGACCTGTGTCATTGCCAACAAAGGGTATATAACAAAGTATTGAGAAACTTTTGTTATTGACCAAATACTTATTTTCCACCATAATTTGCAAATAAATTCATTAAAAATCCTACAATGTGATTTTCTGGATTTTTTTCCCTCATTTTGTCTGTCATAGTTGACGTGTACCTATGATGAAAATTACAGGCCTCTCTCATCTTTTTAAGTGGGAGAACTTGCACAATTGGTGGCTGACTAAATACTTTTTTCCCCCACTGTACATGTAGACACTGAAAAATCCATGAGCTTCAATGTTCAGATGTGATTGACCTATAGGGGTGTCATGCTGAAATGAGGAAAATGGTGGGGCTAGTTTTAAGACTAGCTAATTAGCAGATCTAAACATTGTTTGTGACATGGTATTGTCAAGTCAGTTGTCATAAGCTGTTTTTAAGCTGTCATGACTGTTTATGTCATCTGTTATGGCACTTTTATGAACAAGGTATGTAGCCCTTATAACAGAGGGTTCAAAATAATGGTTAACTGTTACCATATTGAAAACTGCATTCTTATGACATTCCTACAGTTACCTGCAGATCATCATGACTATAACTGATAAGACATTGATAAAGGAGTCTCATATAATGTTATCACATCACAAAATGAAACACATATTGTTTGAGTACACATATCCACACAGACATGATAGGTTTAAAATATGTAGGCTAGTATTCATGAAATGCCACATATTCCAAGACGGACCTCTCAGGATGATGAGAATTGCTTGGGATCAGATTTGCCAACTTTGAGTGTGTGTGGAGTGAATGTGATGGTAAGGGGAGGTGAGGGGGAGGGAGGGAGGGGAGGGAGTTATTTGTATGTGTGTGTGACTGAGTCTGTAGAGGGAGGGAGGGGAGAGGGAGGGAGGGAGGGGAGAGGGAGGGAGGGAGGGGAGAGGGAGAGGCGGTATTTATATGTAATTGAACCAAAATGAGGTCTGTGCAGACAGGCCTCGTTTGACACAGACACAAACCACGGTTTTCCCTCAATCTCGTTTAGTTCGCACAATCATTTCCCCACACTGCATTTCTGTATGATTATGTTTTCATACAGTAAAGAGGAGGAAGCAGCGATGGTGTTACCCATGGCACGTTGCTGTGTGGGTTAACTAGGCAGGCAGTGGTGGTGTGTGCTGCTGTCATTTTCTGAGGCTGCGTTGAATCCAGGTCTATGCGTCAGGCCGAGGATGTCCTCTACATCCCAATGATGCTGCTTCCCTCCACACAGCCACACAGCTGGGCCCGACGCTGCTGCAAAACACTGCAGTAACACTGCCCCCTACTGGGTCTTTTGCCAAGCCTATTAAAGACACTTGCTGTCTGGTTGTTATGTGAATACAGTGCCACTGCTGCTGCTACACTTACATAAACACAGTCGTAGAGAAACACACACACACACTCATGTACGCACACACACACACACACACACACACACACACACACAACTCTGTTGTAGCCTGGGTATCGCTGCAGTAAGCTATGTTGAATCATTGTGTGGAACTATAGCTGTTCATGTGGCTGTGTTACTGTGACTGTGTCCCAAATGCCTCCCTATTTAGTCCACTACTTTTGACCAGAGTCCTATGGACCCTGGTCAAACGTAGTGCACTGTAAAGGAATAGGGTGCCATTTGTGAGGCGGACTCAATGTCTCAAGTGCCTGCATAGGCTGGACCACCAGCCAGTGATACTGTCTATAGTTATATAGTCTATAGGTCTCTTAAGATAATGTTATTCAAATGTTCCTTTGTCTTGTTCTCCTTAGAACCGACCCGTACTACCTGTGAGAACCCAGGGACACCTCGCTATGGTTCTCTGAACAGAACCTATGGCTTCAAGGTAAGGAGAGAACGTCCCTCACTCAAAATCATGCGGTGCGTCCCAAATAGCACCCTATTTCCTATGTAGTGCACTACTTTTGACAAGGGCCCATAGGGACTATATTGGAATTTGGTTTCATTTGGGACTCTGCCATGACCATATGACACTCAGATTGCATACTGAAGATACTTTGGTAATGTACTGTCTGTGAATGTGTTGTGTATGAGTTATGAAGTCCTTAAGTAGTTAGCCTTCAAATAAAGTGTTAGCAATACTTCATGGCTCTCATTCACACACCAAGCTCATGTAGTAAAAATGTATATAATTTCATAGGCCTCGTTACACTATGAAAATAAATCATATCCCAATAATTATAAATCGTGACTGAATGGCAAGACATTGGTTTAGAGACAATGCTCTTGCCTGACAAAGTTACATTACGTAATTTTCTCATTGGGATGTTTTCCTTGGCTAATATTAATAATAATAATAAAAATATAATAATTAATTATAATTAGTCATTTAGCAGACGCTCTTATCCAGAGCGACTTACAGGAGCAATTAGGGTTAAGTGCCTTGCTCAAGGGCACATCGAGAGATTTTTCACCTAGTCGGCTTGGGGATTAGAACCAGCGACCTTTCGGTTACTGGCACAACGCTCTTAACCACTAAGCTACCTGCCGCCCTAATGATATGTAAATGAGGTTCAAGTTCCTTGGTATCCACATCACTAAGGAATTATCATTGTCCACACACACCAACACAGTCGTGAAGAGGGCACGACCATGCCTCTTCACCCTCAGGAGGCTGAAAAGATTTGGAATGGGCGCTCAGATCCTCAAAACGTTTTACAGCTGCACCATTGAGAGCATCTTGACTGGCTGCATCACTGCTTGGTATGGCAACTGCTTGGCATCCGATCGCAAGGCGCTACAGAGGGTAGTGCGTACGACCCAGTACATCACTGGGGCCGAGCTCCCTGCCATCCAGGACCTCTATACCAGGCGGTGTCAGAGGAAGGCCCTAAAAATTGTCAAAGACTTTAGCCACCCAAGTCATAGACTGTTATCTCTGCTACCGCACAGCAAGCGATACCGATGCACCAAGTCTGGAATCAACAGGACCCTGAACAGCTTCTACCCCGAAGCCATAAGACTGCTACATAGTTAGTCCGGGTAGCTATTGGTTAACTATTTAACTATCTGCATTTACCCTTTTTTGCACTAACTCTTTTGACTCATAACATGCGCTGCTGCTACTGTTTATTATCTATCCTGTTTCCTAGTCATTTTATCCCTACTTATATGTACAGATCTGCCTCCTCCATTGCCTCGTACCCCTGCACATCGACTTGATACTGGTACCCCGTGTATATAGACAAGTTATCGTTACCCATTGTGTATTTATTCCTCTCGTGTTATTATTTTTCTATTATTTCAAAAACATTCTCTCTGCATTGTTGGGAAGGGGCCTTAAGCATTTCACTGTTAGTCTACACCTGTTGTTTACGAAGCATGCGACAAATACAATTTGATTTGATATCACAATCATACTATGTACAATTCTTCTCAATAAACTAGCTATCAGCAAAGTCATAGCTAGTAAGGGTAAAAAAGTCAAGTGCGAGTGTTATTTCATGAAATCCCTTGGGGGGGGGGGGACAGTGAGAGTCAGGGGACAGTGAGAGTCAAAGGATGCGGAAAGGGAGGAAAGTAGGGTCGAAGAGGCAAACTCAGGAGGGAGAAGGATTTAGCAGAAGGGAGAGATGATAGGATAGAAGAGGAGTAGTGATCAGAGACCTGGAGGGGGGTTGCAGTGAGATTAGTAGGCTAGCAGCCTCTAGTAAAGATGAGGTCAAGCATATGGCCTGCCTTGTGAGTGAGAAGGGACTGGGAAAAGGTGAGGTCAAAAGAGGCAAGGAGGGGAAGGAAATAAATTAATTGAAGGCAGATGTCGGGAGGTTGAAGTCGCCAAGTACGAAGAGCAGTGTGCCACCATCAGGAAATAAACGTTTCAAGGTGTCAAGCTCATTGAGGAACTCTCTAAGGGCACATGGTGGGCGATAGATGACGACCATGTTAAGCTTGAGTGGACAAGTGACAGTGACAGCATGGAATTCAAAAAATTTGATGGACAGGTGAGAGAGGGAGAAAATAGAAAAATCTCCACTTAAGAGAAATGAGTAGCCCTGTGCCACCACCGCGACGACCAGATACTCTCAGACTATAAGAGAACACATAGTCAGATGGAGAGAGTAGCTGGAGTAGCAGTGTTCTCTGGGGTGATCCATGTCTCCGTCAGGGCCAAAAGGTCAAGGGACTGAAGGGTAGCATAGACTGAGATGGACTCGGCATTCTTAACCGCAGATCGTCAGTTCCAAACGCTACTAGGGGCCTCATTTATAAATCATGCGTAGGCACAAATCTGTGCGTAAACCATGCGTAGGATCATTTCCAGGCAAACTGTGTGAGATTTATCATTGTGAAAGTTTGCTTGAGAGTGTGCATAAATGTATGCACAGCCATGACCATGTGAACGCACAAGTGGTGGAAGAACAGAATAAGGGAACTGCTTGTCAAGCGTAGAATGGGGAAAATATATGTTGAAAATGTGTGAAATTGTGTAGAGTAATAATGAAATAATTTTTCGATGTAATTGTATTTCCGTTGTGAATTCATGCAATATACAGTGCATTTGGAAAGTATTCAGACCCCTTCACTTTTTCCACATTTTGTTACGTTACAGCCTTATTCTAAAATTGATTAAATTGTTTTTTCCCCTCATCAATCGAAACACAATACCCCATAATGACAAAGCAAAAACTGGTTTTAGAATTTTTAGAATTCTTTATTTTATTTTAATATAACATTTACATAAGTATTCAGACCCTTTACTCAGTACTTTGTTGAAGCACCTTTGGCAGTGATTACAGCTGTGATTCTTCTTGGGTATGACGTTACAAGCTTGGCACACCTGTATTTGGGGAATTTCTCCTATTTTTCTCTGGAGATCCTCTCAAGCTCTGCCAGGTTGGATGGTGAGCTTTGCTTCACAGCTATTTTCAGGTCTCTCCAGAGATGTTCAATCGGGTTCAAGTCCGGGCTCTGGCTGGGCCATTCAAGGACATTCAAAGACTTGTCCCGAAGCCACTCCTGCGTTGTCTTGGCTGTGTGCTTAGGGTCGTTGTCCTGTTGGAAGGTGAAACGTAGCCCCAGTCTGAGGTCCTGAGTGCTCTGGAGCAGGTTGTCATCAAGGATCTCTCTGTACTTTGCTCCGTTCATCTTTCCCTCGATCCTGACTCGTCTCCCAGTCCCTGCCGCTGAAAAACATCCCCACAGCATGATGCTGCCACCACCATGCTTCACCGTAGGGATGGTATTGGCCAGGTAATGAGCGGAGCCTGGTTTCCTCCAGACGTGACGTTTGGCATTCAAGCCAAAGAGTTCAATCTTGGTTTCATCAGACCAGAAAATCTTGTTTCTCATGGTCTGAGAGTCCTTTAGGTGCCTTTTGGCGAACTCCAAGTGGGCTGTCATGTGCCTTTTACTGAGGAGTGGCTTCCGTCTGGCCACTCTACCATAAAGGCCTGATTGGTGTAGTGCTGCAGAAATGGTTGTCCTTCTGGGAGTTTATCCCATCTCCACAGAGGAACTCTGGAGTTCTGTTAGAGTGACCATCGGGTTCTTGGTCACCTCCCTGACTAAGGCCCTTCTCCCCCGATTGCTCCGTTTGGCCGGGCAGCCAGCTCTAAGAACAGTGTTGGTGGTTCCAAACTTCGTCCATTTAAGAATGATGGAGGCCACTGTGTTTTTGGGGCTCGTCAATGCTGCAGAAATGTTTTAGTACCCTTCCCCAGATCTGTGCCTCAACACAATCCTGTCTTGGAGCTCTTCGGACAATTCCTTCGACCTCATGGCTTGGTTTTTCTCTGACATACACGGTCAACTGTGGGACCTTATATAGACAGGTGTGTGCCTTTCCAAATCATGTCCAATCAATTGAATTTACCACAGTTGGACTCAAATCAAGTTGTATAAACATCTCAAGGATGATCAATGGAAACAGGATGCACCTGAGCTCAATTTCGAGTCTCATAGCAAACAGTCTGAAAACCTGTTTTCGCTTTGTCGTTGTGGGGTATTGTGTGTAGATTGATGAGGAAATTTTTTTTATTGAATCAATTTTAGAATAAGGCTGTAAAGTAACAAAATGTGGAAAAAGTGGGGTCTGAATACTTTCCGAATGCACTGTATCTTGACAGGCTAGCTATATCATATAATTTGACCACATCAGTGCATTTGTTACGATAATAATCCAGATACAGTACCAGTCAAAAGTTTGGACACACCTACTCATTCCAGGGTTTTTCTTTATTTTTACTATTTTCTACATTGTAGAATAATAGTGAAGACATCAAAACTATGAAAAAACACATATGTAATCATGTAGTAAGCAATAAAATGTTAAACATATCAAAATATATTTTATATCTGAGATTCTTCAAAGTAGCCACCCTTTGCCTTGATGACAGCTTTGCACACTCTTGACATTCTCTCAACCGGCTTCATGAGGAATGCTTTTCCAACAGTCTTGAAGGAGTTCCCACATTTGCTGAGCACTTGTTGGCTGCTTTTCCTTCACTCTGCGGTCCAACTCATCCCAAACCATCTCAATTGGGTTGAGGTCGGCTGATTGTGGAGGCCAGGTCATCTGATGCAGCATTCCATCACTCTCCTTGGTCAAATAGCCCTTACACAGCCTGGAGGTGTGTTTTGGGTCATTGTCCTGTTGAAAAACAAATGATAGTCCCACTAAGCGCAAACAGATGGGATGGTGTATCGCTGCATAATGCTGTGGTAGCCATGCTGGTTAAGTGTGCCTTGAATTCTAAATAAATCACAGACAGTGTCACCAGCAAAGCACCCCCACACCAACACACCTCCTCCTCCATGCTTCACGGTGGGAACCACACATGCGGAGATAATCTGTTCACCTACTCTGTGTCTCACAAAGACACGGCGGTTGGAACCAGAAATCTCAACTTTGGACTCATCAGACCAAAGGACAGATTTCCACCGGTCTAATGTCCATTGCTCGTGTTTCTTGGCCCAAGCAAGTCTCTTCTTATTGGTGTCCTTTAGTAGTGGTTTCTTTGCAGCAATTCGACCATGAAGGCCTGATTCACGCAGTCTCCTCTGAACAGTTGATGTTGAGATGTGTCTGTTACTTGAACTCTGTGAAGCATTTATTTGGGCTGCAATCTGAGGTGCAGTTAACTCTAATGAACTTATCCTCTGCAGCAGAGGTAACTCTGGGTCTTCCTTTCCTATGGCGGTCCTCATGAGAGCCAGTTTCATCATAGTGCTTGATGGTTTTTGAAACTGCACTTGAAGAAACGTTCAAAGTTCTTGAAATGTTCCGTATTGACTGACCTTCATGTCTTAAAATTTATTTTTGCTTATTTGAGCTGTTCTTGCCATAATCTGGACTTGGTATTTTACCAAATAGGGATATCTTCTGTATACCCCCCTACCTTGTCACAACACACCTGATTGGCTCAAACACATTAAGAAGGAAAGAAGGCACACCTGTTAATTGAAATACATTCCAGGTGACTACCTCATGAAGCTGGTTGAGAGAACGCCAAGAGTGTGCAAAGTGTCATCAAGGCAAAGAGTGGCTATTTGAAGAATATAAAATATAAAATCTATTTTGATTTGTTTAACACTTTTTTGGTTAATACATGATTCCATATGTGCTGTTTCATAGTTTTGATGTCTTCACTATTATTCTACAATGTAGAAAATAGTAAAAATAAAGAAAAAACCTGTAATGAGTAGGTGTGTCCAAACCTTTGACTGGTACTGTAAGTACAGTAATTTGTTAAATAAAAGGCATGTGTGAAAGTGAATCCATTGTTCAAATACTATAAAAGTATTCAGCCCGTCTGGTGTTCAACCTTTCCAAGTTATCTCATGTCACCCCGCTCCTCCGCACACTCCACTGGCTTCCAGTTGAAGCTCGCATCTGCTACAAGACCATGGTGCTTGCCTACGGAGCTGTGAGGGGAACGGCACCTCCGTACCTTCAGGCTCTGATCAGTCCCTACACCCAAACGAGGGCATTGCGTTCATCCACCTCTGGCCTGCTGGCCCCCGTACCTCTGCGGAAGCATAGTTCCCGCTCAGCCCAGTCAAAACTGTTCGCTGCTCTGGCACCCCAATGGTGGAACAAGCTCCCTCACGACGCCAGGACAGCGGAGTCACTCACCACCTTCCGGAGACACTTGAAACCCCACCTCTTTAAGGAATACCTGGGATAGGATAAAGTAATCCTTCTACCCCCCCTTACCCCACCCCCCCCCCAAAAAAAGGTGGCTATCATAAGGTGAATGCACCAATTTGTAAGTCGCTCTGGATAAGAGCGTCTGCTAAATGATGAAAATGTAATGTAAATGTAAAAGACTGAGATAATGGGAAATCGAATAAGAGATGGCTGATCTTGCTCAGTTGGAAGATTTGGCACACGCTGCATTTGGCAGAGAGCATATTTTTAGAGACAGGTGGGGCTTTCTTTTTCAGAAAGAACAGATTGGCTCATCATATATCGTTTTCCAAAACCAATTACATAGGATTTTTGCAAGGATTTGAGACCTACTTTAAAAAGGAAACGCATGCCATTCCGGTGCACATCCAAGTGCTATCCACCCTGGGGTTTTTGGCAACGGGCACTTTTCAACGGGAGCTTGCCGATCGGCATATCACAGCCCTTGATGAGCCAATGTTTTGGATGCAACCATCAGCAAAACAAACAGTAACATACAATTTCAATACACCATCGCACAACAGGTTGAAGTCAAGAGGGGTTTATTTGCCATGATGCTATCAATGGTTTCCCAAATACGAATAGAGAAATAGACGGCACCCACAACGACATAAAATAACCATCCCAAAATTATTTCAACTATGTGAACAGAAAAGTATTCCACTCTTAATGTGCAGGTGACAGGTTATGTGATAATAAAAATACTGCTGAATCAAGTGTCCAGGTAGAACGCACGACTCGTTCATTCAGCAGAACAGCAATGTTGGCCTATACGCCTACAGGAGGGAGCTTATTGGTCGATGTTGTCTACTCATTTGAAGTAACTTGAATTGTCCTAATAGTCCTCTCTTTGTAGCTATGTTTCTCTTTTTACTAGTCAAGCCACAACTGAGCACGCCAAATAAAATAAAACCTCTATTTCAGTCTCATAAAACTTGTTTTTAATTAGTTGTGCCGTTGTATTTCATGCTACAGCGTTGTATATTCCCCACAGGTGAAAGGGATGATTTTGACCATATATAATCAGGGGCGTTTTGAAATGCAAATAGCCAAGGCTGAGAACAATTGGTATTTATCAATGGTTATCTCCTACCGGTGTGTGTATGACTCTCATAGGATTGTTTGATAAATCGCACTTTTTCTATGAGTACAGACATTCTAAATTCTGTTTGCAAGTAGTATTCTAGAATAGTTTCTACGCAATATTGATAAATGAGGCCCCCGGGAATTCCACCAATGGGTGGGGAGCGTTTGTAAAGCCTAAAGGGAGAGGAGTGAACAGCTATAGAAAACACACATATGGCTGCCAAAGCTACAAAAGAGCAAAATGAAATCATCAGAAAATAACTAGGTAAGATACTGAAGTGAGAGTCTTCCTCTCTTTCCTTCCTGAAACAACTCGGCAGAACCGTCTTTGTTTCAGCGACGGCCTTAGTTTTGCGACGAGACTGCCGTTGACAGCTGAGAAAATAGGGGAGACTGAAGTACTAACACCAATTGCCAATTGCCTTGCAGAGGTGAAGAGCACACCTCCCGGTAGAAATTGCTGATTGTCTAGGAGAGGAGAAACCACTCCCCATCCAATACAGCCACTGATTACCAAAACAAGTCACATTTTGCCCTGCCCCTTGATCCTGGTTGATGTGTCAACAATCATCTGCAAATTATGAGCAGTCAGCAGTTCACACACCAAGTAGGCCACTGGGAAGACAGGCAGCACTTAAAGTAGATAGCCCTAGCTAGCAACAAGACAGTACTAGACAACCACAGATTAAAACAAAAATAATACTTATCACTCCTGGAGATATCAGGAATGATGATGACGATCATGACATCGACAATGATGATGATAATGATGAGGATGATGAAGATCAGAATGTACTTTACTTATTCACAAATATCACCAGCAAGCTAGAAAACAGGGTTGATGCTGAGAATAGAGTCTAAACCTGTTTGTGTTTACGAGGGTTCATGTTTGTGTGGGTATTCTTTGATTGTGTGTGTGTGTGTGTGTGTATGCGTGTGTGCGTCCATTCTTTTTGTGTGTGCATGTGCAAATGCATTCTTCCCTCCGTGCTTCTATCCGCGTTTCCGTGTGTGTGTGTGTGTGTGTGTGTGTGTGTGTGTGTGTGTGTGGACGTGTTTAACTATACTTGTGGGAACCAGAAGTCCCCACAAGAATAGTAAACCAAGAAACATTTGACCAACTGGGGACATTTTGTTGGTCCCCACAAGGTCAAATGCTATTTCTAGGGGGTTTAGGGTTAAGGTTAGAATGAGTGTTAGGGCTAGAATTAGGTTTAGGGTTAGGAGATAGGGTTAGTTTTAGGGTTAGGAGCTAGGATTAGGTTTAAGGTTAGGTTTTTAGGTTAGGGTTAAGGTTAGGGTAAGGGTACGGGTTAGGGTTAGGATTTTGAATGGGACTGAATTTTATGTCCCCACAAGGTTAGTTATACAAGACTGTGTGTGTTTCTGACTGTGTGTGTTTCTGACCATTCTGGAGTCCTACGGTGTCTACACAGCGGGACCTGCAAACACAAGCAGTCCTTCCTTCGTTTCGTGTCCCTAATGACCCTTAAAACGCTACAACTTTCCCCCACCAACAGATGTGTTTACGTTGTTAGGACTGATAAACGGGGCAAAACTGCAAGGCAAATTGCCGTGATTTGTCTGGGAAAAGAGAGACACATTCGCTGCATGGCTCGCCTCTAATTGTGAATCAAAAAGAAAGTTAGTAAATATGAAATGACATAGAAGGAAGGCGCAGTATGTAGACAACACAGTGTTTCCCATCTCTGCTGGGGTTCTATTGCATCATACATAGTGTATTAGATTGGATACATCTATCTAGTGCAGATTAGAGAGAGAGAGAGAGAGAGAGCGAGAGCGAGAGCGAGAGCGAGAGCGAGAGCGAGAGAGAGAGAGAGAGAGAGAGAGAGAGAGAGAGAGAGACCCCTATGGGCCCTGATCAAAAGTAGTACACTATATAGGGGATAGGGTGCCATTTCGAGAGAGATACCTTGCTGGTTGCAGCCTAATGATATTGAAGCAAAGTGAAGGAGATATTGTATCCCAGAGATAAGGCCATGTGTCGTATTACTCGTCAGACCGTGTTTCAGCACCGGGGACGACGTGTTAATCAATTAATGTGTGAAGCCACTGTGTCATTCCATGACACGTTTTCATATTTCACTCCCCTGGCTCTGTCACACAGACGCGGGCACACACACACAGAGTCGCGAATGCACACACACACACTTCTACACACACACACACACACACACACACACAGGCAAGCAGAGGAAGGATGAGAGAGCTGAAAAGAGCTGACAAAGGCTAATCTGATGTGTCGCTCTTTGAAAGGGCATCAGTGATCAGTCTGAACCAGGGAACGTGTTGGTTTGATGTATGCTGCTTAAACAAAACCTTTCACAGGGATTCAAGAGTTGACTTGTGTGTACATCATGTGTTCGCATTCGGTGATGAGTCAGGGAGTATGGTCATATCCAAACTCCATGTGGAGAAAAAAGAAACGTCCGTGGGCACGGCGTAGCGTTTGAACAGAGCAAGGAGTCTGAGTAGCCTGGCAAATTCCTAGACTCTTGAAGCCCAAGGTCTTTTTATAAGCCTCTGAGACTAGTGTGAATATAAGCTACTCTTTATGCCATTGGTGCTATAACTACATAGATCCTAACTATTTTGTTTGTGTGTGCGTGTGTCTGTGTGTCTGTGTGTCTGTGTGTCTGTGTGAGTGTTTCTCTACTCCTGCTCCTATTGTAAATGCAGGTGCACTCAGTTGTCTCTCTCTCTCTACTCTAACGCAGGTGGGCAGCATGGTGGCATTCCAATGCCAGCCGGGTCACCTGCTCCAGGGCTCCACCACCCGGCTCTGCCAGGCTGACCTTACCTGGAGCGGCTCCCAGCCAGAGTGCATCCGTGAGTCACAGCACACTCCCTACTGCAGTGGCTCTGATGACGTCATGTGTATCAGAGGGTATAGCCACAGCAGTTGTTGTGACTGGGCATCGTAGAGGGACAGTAGGGGGGTGGTTCTCACACCTCTCCTGGGGACCCACAGACATTTTTCACAATTTTGTTGTAGCCCTGAACTAACTCACCTGATTCACCTGGTCAAAGGTTTGAAGATTAGTTGACAAGTTGAATCAGGAGTGCTAGCTGTGGAATAGATCAAATACATGGAACGGTCCCCAGGAGAGGTTTGAGAACCACCCCCTACTGTCCCTCTATGATGCCCAGTCACAACAACTGCTGAAGCTATACCCTCTGATGCCGATGATGTCATCACCATGGGAAAAGCCCCCATTCTATAATTGCATTTCTATGACCAGCCCCATTCTAGGATTATATTTCTATGATAAACCCATTCTATGATTCTAGTTCTATGGTCAACCCATTCTAGGATTGTATTTTTCTGGTCCCTCTTTTCTATGATTCTATTTCTATGGTCAACCCATTCTAAGATTATATCTCTATGGTCAACCCATTCTAGGATTCTGTTTCTATGGTCAGTCCATCCCCTACTCTAGCTAGGGACCTCCATGATATCTGTCACTCCTGGCCATTCTCACAGACATCACTCTGACCGTGACATGTCACTCTGACCACATCACTGTGTTTATCTTTGAAATAAAACACATCTTAGGAACCTCTGACCATTTTTTTTACACATAGATATTAGCCGCAAAGAGAGAGGGAGAGAGAGGGAGAGAGAGACGTGATGTGGTCCTAACCACGCCAGTTTGTCATGGTTCTGCTGTACTGAGGTTCAGAAAGTGTGGCTTGTACTTTGTATCTTTGAGGATTATACAGTATATCTGTTATGTCAGACGCAGGAGTCTTGCAGGCGATTACATGCAGGTGTTTTGAAAAAGTTTTGCTTGTATAAGAGCAGTTGGCTGTTTCTTAGGTAACAAGGATCTTAGAAGGATCATGGCACAACTATCTCCGTTAACGCCTGCTACCGAACCAAAGGGCTTCATTACTTTTTCAGTGATGAAGTGACGCACTCTGCCAAGCTTCAAAGTCATATTTAATAACGGCCACTTTGAAAATTAATTCACATTATTGGAAACAGTGAGGATCATTTTCTACTCTCATCGTCAGAGGGGAAGGATGATTCTCATGAAGAGATAATCTTTATGGAGGTAGATTCAGAGACCCAGATACCCTACTCTTCACATCGGGTGCCGCCGAAATTGCACCCTATCCCCTATATAGTGCACTACTTTTGATCAGAGCCCATAGGGCTCTCTCTGTCTCTCTCGCTCTCGCTCTCTCTCTCTCTGTCTCTCTCTCTTTCTGTCTCTCTCTCTCTCTCTGTCTCTCTCTCTTTCTGTCTCGCTCTCTCTCTCTCTGTCTCTCTCTCTCTCCGTCTCTCTCTCTCTCTCTCTGTCTCTCTCTCTGTCTCTCTCTCTCTCTCTCTCTCTCTGTCTCTCTCTCTCTGTCTCTCTCTCTCTCTCTCTCTCTGTCTCTCTCTCTCTCTCGGTCTCTCTCTGTCTCTCTGTCTCTCTCGGTATCTTGCTCTCTCTCTCTCTCTCTCTCTCTCTCTCTCTCTCTGTCTCTCTCTCTGTCTCTCTCGGTCTCTCTCTCGGTCTCTCTCGGTCTCTCTCTCTCTCTCTGTCTCTCTCTCTCCTATCCCAGGAGTGTTAATGTCCTCATCCAGGCAGGGAGAAGAGAAAGGCAAGCCCTGGTCTTATCTCCCCATACAGCCGGTCTCCATCCCTCCCTCCCCACTCCCACGTCACACCATGGAAAAGCACACACCCCCACCACCCCCTCCATCTAGCAGTATAACGATATAGCACAGTAGTAGTATGAGGATATAGCACTTAGTAGTAGTATGAGGAAATGGTGTTAAAATATGATTTATATACACTAATTAAGTATGAATGGAAGAAGAAATGCCAGGGTGGCAGTGGCTGCTTGCTCTCTGTCTGCCCAGCCATGAGAAGATAGAATCAAAGGGCACATTTTATTGTCGGACATTATTCATTATAATCAGACAGGTTTTTTACATGGGTGATACATTGGAGATAATATAAGGCAAGTACTGGAAACAATAGAACACTATGAAGAATCTGGGAAACCAGGCCTACTATTCATAGCAGACTTCGAAAAAAGGCATTTTCTCTTTCATTGATAAAATACGACTGGGGTTTATATATAAATGCCTGGAGCATTTCAATTTTGGACAATCTCTTATAAATTGGGTTAAAATCATATATAGTAACCCTAGGTGTAAAATAGTAAATAATGGCTACTTCTCAGAAAGTTTTAAACTGTCAAGAGGAGTGAAACAAGGTTGTCCACTATTGGCTTATCTATTTATTATTGCCATCGAGATGTTAGCTATTAAAATCAGATCCAACAATAATATCAAGGAATTAGAAATCCAGGGCTTAAAAAAAAGGTGCCATTGTACGCTGATGATTCATGTTTTCTTTTAAATCCACAACTTGAATCTCTCCACAGCCTCATAGAGGATCTAGATACATTTTCTAACCTCTCTGGATTACAACCAAATTATGATAAATGTACTATATTACATATTGATCACTAAAAAATAGAATTTTTACATTACCATGTAGTTTACCAATAAAATGGTCTGATGGTGATGTGGATATACTCGGAATACATATCCCAAATGAAATAAATGATCTCGCTCCAATAAATTTTAATAGAAAGTTAGCAAAAATAGATAAGATCTTGCTACCATGGAAAGGTAAATACCTGTCAATTTGTGGAAAAATCACCCTGATTAACTCTTTAGTATTATCCCAGTTTACCTATTTGCTTATGGCCTTGCCTTACGAACAGTTTTTTTTATTATATGAGAAAATAATATTCCATTTTATTTGTAACGGCAAGCCAGACAAAATTAAACGAGCCTATTTATATAATGAATATGAATTCGGAGGACAGAAATAATTAAATATTAAAGCATTAGACCTATCACTAAAAGCGTCAGTCATACAAAAGTTATACTTAAATCCGAACTGGTTCTCTAGCAAATTAGTAAGATTGTCTCACCCAATGTTCAAGAATGGCCTTTTTCCCTTTATTCAGATTGCAACCTCTCACTTATTTGAAAAGGAAATAATCTCCCAAATATCACTATTTCTAAAACAAGCCATAGAAAGTTGGTTGCAATTTCAATTTAATCCTCCAGAAATGACAGAACAAATAATGCAACAAATATTGTGGTTAAACTCAAATATACTAATTGATAAAAAAACTTTTTGGGGACAAAATGTTGAAATAAGTATATTCTTTGTAAATGATATCATCGGTAGGACTGGTGGAGCTATGTCGCACATGCAGGTAACAAAAACATATGGAAATGTCTGCTCTACCCAAAATTACAACCAAATAATTGCAGCATTACCGCAAAAATGGAAAAGGAAAGTGGAAGGGGGAAAAGGTAAGGAACTTGTCTGTCGGCCTTGCATTAAAGAACATAATTGGTTAAAGAAAATTGTGATAAATAAAAAAGTATACCAGTTTCATTTAAGGACCAAAGGATTGACAGCCATCCCATATAGATTGCAAAATAGTTGGGAAGAGATTTTTGACGCACCGATTCCATGGCATAGTGTTTATGAATTGATATGCAAAACGACGCCGGATTCAAAACTTATTGCTACCAATAGAATGTTATTTATATGGGGGATACAATCTTCCCAGCTCTGCAGATTTAGCTGCGAAGAGACAGAATCATTAGATCATTTGTTTTGGTACTGTCTATTTGTAGCTTGTTTTTGGACACAGGTCCAGGAATGGCTAAAGGATTGCAATATTTACCTGGAGCTAACCCTGCAGATAGCACTACTGGGTGATCTGAAAAGTCATAGTCAATCAATTAATAATATAATAATACTTTTAGCAAAAATGTTTATTTTCAATTTACGATCTGTAGAAACAATGAGAATAGAAAGGTTCAGAACTTTTGTAAAACATCACAGTACAGTTGAAAAATATATGGCAAATAGAAATCCAATATGGATGGTGTTAAGAGATAGATGGGAGGTGTTGAATGGAGCTGAAGGATGGGACTAATAACAACAACTAATAACAACAAGATAACTAATGTAAAGCATACTGTGTCCATAATAAGTATATAGGTTATAGGTTGAGAGCTTTTGTGAAAGAGCACAATTAGAAAAATATGGCATATAGAAGCAAACCAGATGGACATCATAAAAATGATCGGAGGAAGTTCAGGAGTAAAAACAAACAAAATATAATGATTGTAGAATTTGACTGTGTCCATTAAATGTATATAGTATGTATGGGCTGGAAGTAGAGGCCTAAGCGTTGTTGTTCACTAGTTTACTCCAATTGGGGAAGGGGTTGGAAAGTAATGAAGGGAAATATAATTTTAAAAAGGATATGTGTGTGTGTATGAATGTGTATATATATATATATATATATATATATATATATATACAGTTGAAGTCAGAAGTTTACATACACTTAGGTTGGAGCCATTAAAACTCGTTTTTCAACCACTCCACAAATGTCTTGTTAACAAACTATAGTTTTGGCAAGTCGGTTAGGACATCTACTTTGTGCATGACACAAGGAATTTTTCCAACAATTGTTTACAGACAGATTATTTCACTTATAATTCACTGTATCACAATTCCAGTGGGTCAGAAGTTTACATACACTAAGTTGACTGTGCCTTTAAACAGCTTGGACAATTCCAGAAAATTATGTCATGGCTTTAGAAGCTTCTGATAGGCTAATTGACATCATTTGAGTCAATTGGAGGTGTATCTGTGGATCTATTCCAAGGCCTACCTTCAAACTCAGTGCCTCTTTGTTTGACATCATGGGAAAATCAAAAGAAATCAGCCAAGAAAAATTGGAGACCTCCACAAGCCTGGTTCATCCTTGGGAGCAATTTCTGAATGCCTGAAGGTACCATGTTCATCTGTACAAACAATAGTACGCAAGTATAAACACCATGGGACCATGCAGCCGTCATACCGCTCAGGAAGGAGACTCGTTCTGTCTCCTAGAGATTAACGTACTTTGGTGCGAAAAGTGCAAATCAATCCCAGAACCACTGCAAATGACCTTGTGAAGATGCTGGATGAAACAGGTACAAAAGTATCTATATCCACAGTAAAACGAGTCCTATATCGACAGCAAGAAGAAGCCACTGCTCCAAAACCACCATAAAAAAGCCAGACTACAGTTTGCAACTGCACATGGGAAAAATATTGTACTTTTTGGAGAAATGTCCTCTGGTCTGATGAAACAAAAATAGAACTGTTTGGCTATAATGACCATTGTTATGTTTGGAGGAAAAAGGGGGTCGCTTGCAAGCTGAAGAACACCATCCCAACCGTGAAGCACGGGGGTGGCAGCATCATGCTGTGGGGGTGCTTTGCTGCAGGAGAAACTGGTGCACTTCACAAAATAGATGGCATCATGAGGAAGGAAAATGATGTGGATATATTGAAGCAACATCTCAAGACATCAGTCAGGAAGTTAAAGCTTGGTCGCAAATGGGTCTTCCAAATGGACAATGACCCCAAGCATACTTCCAAAGTTGTGGAAAATGGCTTAAGGACAACAAAGTCAAGGTATTGGAGTGGCCATCACACAGCCCTGACCTCAATCCTATAGAAAATGTGTGGGCAGAACTGAAAAAGCGTGTGCGAGCAAGGAGGCCTACAAACCTGACTCAGTTACACCAGCTCTGTCAGGAGGAATGGGCCAAAATTCACCCAACTTATTGTGGGAAGCTTGTGGAAGGCTACCCGAAACGTTTGACCCAAGTTAAACTATTTAAAGGCAATGCTACCAAATACTAATTGAGTGTATGTAAACTTTTGACCCACTGGGAATGTGATGAAAGAAATAAAAGCTGAAATAAATCATTCTCTCTACTATTATTCTGACATTTCACATTCTTAAAATAAAGTGGTGATCCTAAATGACCTAAGACAGGGAATTATTACTAAGATTAACTGTCAGGAATTTTGAAAAACGGAGTTTAAATGTATTTGGCTAAGGTGTATGTAAAGTTCCGACTTCAACTGTATATATTTGCGACAAAAAAAACATATGGGGGATTGGAAGTTATGCAGACAATTACATTGATGGAAGTTACAATCGATCTGAAATATTAAAGCTGATTTATCCCCTAAATTAAAAAAAAAAAGAATACAAATAAAATATGCCAATGACCATCTGGATGATCCAGAGGAGGAATGGGAGAAGGTCATGTGGTCTGATGAGACAAAAATAGAGCTTTTTGGTCTAAACTCCACTCTAAACTCCACTCGCCGTGTTTGGAGGAAGAAGAAGGATGAGTACAACCCCAAGAACACCATCCCAACCGTGAAGCATGGATGTGGAAACATCATTCTTTGGGGATGCTTTTCTGCAAAGGGGACCTGACGACTGCACCGTATAGAGGGGAGGATGGATGGGGCCATGTATCGTGAGATCTTGGCCAACAACCTCCTTCCCTCAGTAAGAGCATTGAAGATGGATCGTGGCTGGGTCTTCCAGCATGACAACGACCCGAAACACACAGCCAGGGCAACTAAGGAGTGGCTCCGTAAGAAGCATCTCAAGGTTCTGGAGTGGCCTAGCCAGTCTCCAGACCTGAACCCAATAGAAAATCTTTGGAGGGAGCTGAAAGTCTGTATTGCCAGGCGACAGCCCCGAAACCTGAAAGATCTGGAGAAGGTCTGTATGGAGGAGTGGGCCAAAATCCCTGCTGCAGTGTGTGCAAACCTGGTCAAGACCTACAGGAAACGTATATGATCTCTGTAATTACAAACAAAGGTTTCTGTACCAAATATTAAGTTCTGCTTTTCTGATGTATCAAATGCTTATGTCATGCAATAAAATGCAAATTAATTATTTAAAAATCATACAATGTGATTTAGATTCCGTCTCTCACAGTTGAAGTGTACCTATGATAAAAAATTACAGACCTCTACATGCTTTGTAAGTAGGAAAACCTGCAAAATCGGCAGTGTATCAAATACTTGTTCTCCCCACTGTAAGTGAGAGGGTATCTTTGTTCTAGTTAGTTCGGAATAGCAAGAGGCAAAGCCCTGTCCTGTTGTTATATCGAACCCGGTACCGACTATTAAACATTTGCATGAACTATTCACAAAGTGTCTAAGTATATTCTTATATCCTTAATTACTTGATACCCGAGAAAATCATCATAACATTAACGTTCTCAAAACAATGTGAGAATATGAATTAAATAGAACCATGAGGAAACCTGTCGGAAAGGTTATGCTGAAGTACTGAAATTCCCACAGAAAAACGTTGTTTCTTAACGTTCTCTGAATTATTTGAGAACATTCCCAATGTCAAACCAGTTGGAGAACGTTCATAGAACATTACCAAAATCGTTCTGTTAAAGTAATGAAATACCAAGAAAATAAATTTTTTTTTGTCAAGTTCCTTAAATGTGCTGAGAATGTTCCAAAACCAAGCAACTATCCTGCACCGTTCCCAGAAAGTTGTGGGAAGGTTGTATGTAAAATAACCATAGGCCAACCACGCTCTCACCACGCTCTAAGAAACATACGGTCCTCAAAACATTGTGTGCTAGCTGGGTGAACTCCCTTAAAGCAGTTTGTTACATGGCTGACTTAGAGAGCACTGACAGATGGCTCCCAATCTCAGCTTGCTGTTCACTCCAAGCATGTCCACTCATAACTACATTTAACTATTTTTGTAATTAGCCTGTATTCTGCCATTTGTGTGAAGAAATGGCAACACCCAGTGTCACACAAATGACATTGATATAGTACAATATGTGTAGGATTACTCATAGTGTGCAATGTAATAATCAGTAACTATACATAGTCCTTTTCAAAATAATAATTAAGTATCACCATAACCACCAACAGCTATCACCTCTGCCCAAAAATATCCCCCCGCCTCCTGTATTGTTAGTCAACAACACACACACATACACACACAAAAAATACCCAAAGATAAAAGAGCATTGGTCGGTTAGTTCGAGCATTGTTCCCTCCACAAACCTAATCCCAGACCCTTTTGATCAAAGATGGATGACAGTGGTCCACTGGCTTAGCTGAGTGACTGAGAATCTCCTGCTGTTTGATCTTCAATGGGTTGGGGGTTGGGGGGGCAGTGACAGGTAAACACACACACACACATACGCGCACACAGACACACACACACACACACACACACACACACACACACACACTGTACATACACACACTTCTCTTTCTCTCTGTGCAGGCTGCCACAGCACATCAGTGTCTATCTGACCCTCTCTGGGTTGCACAACTCAACTCAACTCCGGGCCATCTCTGTAGACTGTGTAGAATGCAACCATCCATCCCTGAGAAAGTAACCAGTCAACTCAACTCTGGTCCAGCTCTGTAAACTGTGTAGAATGCAACCATCCATCCCTGAGAAAGTAACCAGTCAACTCAACTACGGGCCATCTCTGTAGACTGTGTAGAATGCAACCATCCATCCCTGAGAAAGTCGTATTCACACACACAGTGCAGCCGTAGAAGATGTCTTTGTGTTTGGAGTGTTTTGTTATGTTTTGCGGTTCTGGGTAGCCAGTGAATCAGTTCAGAATTAGTGTAAACACATCTAGTCACTTGCAGGTACAGGATACAAAAAGTGAAGTCATGAATGAAAGACGGATACCAGCCAGTGACTTTGCAAAATAATGTAAAAGAAAACAGAATTATTCAATAGAGCTTTGATGGTGCCCACAGCTATTGGCAGATGGTGAGAATAATAGCAGTCAGCTATGGGCAGATGGTGAGAAGAACAGCAGTCAGCTATGGGCAGATGGTGAGAAGAACAGCAGTCAGCTATGGGCAGATGGTGAGAAGAATAGCAGTCAGCTATGGGCAGATGGTGAGAAGAACAGCAGTCAGCTATGGGCAGATGGTGAGAAGAATAGCAGTCAGCTATGGGCAGATGGTGAGAAGAACAGCAGTCAGCTATGGGCAGATGGTGAGAAGAATAGCAGTCAGCTATGGGCAGATGGTGAGAAGAATAGCAGTCAGCTATGGGCAGATGGTGAGAAGAATAGCAGTCAGCTATGGGCAGATGGTGAGAAGAATAGCAGTCAGCTATGGGCAGATGGTGTGAAGAATAGAAGTCAGCTATGGGCAGATGGTGAGAAGAATAGCAGTCAGCTATGGGCAGATGGTGAGTAGAATAGCAGTCAGCTATGGGCAGATGGTGAGAAGAATAGCAGTCAGCTATGGGCAGATGTGAGGAGAATAGCAGTCAGCTATGGGCAGATGGTGAGAAGAATAGCAGTCAGCTATGGGCAGATGGTGAGAAGAATAGCAGTCAGCTATGGGCAGGTGGTGAGAAGAATAGCAGTCAGCTATGGGCAGATGGTGTGAAGAATAGCAGTCAGCTATGGGCAGATGGTCAGAATAATAGCAGTCAGCTATGGGCAGATGGTGTGAAGAATAGCAGTCAGCTATGGGCAGATGGTGAGAAGAATAGCAGTCAGCTATGGGCAGATGGTGAGAAGAATAGCAGTCAGCTATGGGCAGATGGTGTGAAGAATAGAAGTCAGCTATGGGCAGATGGTGAGAAGAATAGCAGTCAGCTATGGGCAGATGGTGAGTAGAATAGCAGTCAGCTATGGGCAGATGGTGAGAAGAATAGCAGTCAGCTATGGGCAGATGTGAGGAGAATAGCAGTCAGCTATGGGCAGATGGTGAGAAGAATAGCAGTCAGCTATGGGCAGATGGTGAGAAGAATAGCAGTCAGCTATGGGCAGGTGGTGAGAAGAATAGCAGTCAGCTATAGGCAGATGGTGTGAAGAATAGCAGTCAGCTATGGGCAGATGGTCAGAATAATAGCAGTCAGCTATGGGCAGATGGTGTGAAGAATAGCAGTCAGCTATGGGCAGATGGTGAGAAGAATAGCAGACAGCTATGGGCAGATGGTCAGAAGAATAGCAGTCAGATATGGGCAGATGGTGTGAAGAATAGCAGTCAGCTATGGTGAGATGGTGAGAAGAATAGCAGTCAGCTATGGGCAGATGGTGAGAAGAATAGCAGTCAGCTATGGGCAGATGGTCAGAAGAATAGCAGTCAGCTATGGGCAGATGGTGAGAAGAATAGCAGTCAGCTATGGGCAGATGGTGAGAAGAATAGCAGTCAGCTATGGGCAGATGGTATGAAGAATAGCAGTCAGCTATGGGCAGATGGTGAGAAGAATAGCAGTCAGCTATGGGCAGATGGTGAGAAGAATAGCAGTCAGCTATGGGCAGATGGTATGAAGAATAGCAGTCAGCTATGGTGAGATGGTGAGAAGAATAGCAGTCAGCTATGGGCAGATGGTGAGAAGAATAGCAGTCAGCTATGGGCAGATGGTGTGAAGAATAGCAGTCAGCTATGGGCAGATGGTGAGAAGAATAGCAGACAGCTATGGGCAGATGGTCAGAAGAATAGCAGTCAGCTATGGGCAGATGGTGTGAAGAATAGCAGTCAGCTATGGTGAGATGGTGAGAAGAATAGCAGTCAGCTATGGGCAGATGGTGAGAAGAATAGCAGTCAGCTATGGGCAGATGGTCAGAAGAATAGCAATCAGCTATGGGCAGATGGTGAGAAGAATAGCAGTCAGCTATGGGCAGATGGTGAGAAGAATAGCAGTCAGCTATGGGCAGATGGTATGAAGAATAGCAGTCAGCTATGGGCAGATGGTGAGAAGAATAGCAGTCAGCTATGGGCAGATGGTGAGAAGAATAGCAGTCAGCTATGGGCAGATGGTATGAAGAATAGCAGTCAGCTATGGTGAGATGGTGAGAAGAATAGCAGTCAGCTATGGGCAGATGGTGAGAAGAATAGCAGTCAGCTATGGGCAGATGGTCAGAAGAATAGCATTCAGCTATGGGCAGGTGGTGAGAAGAATAGCAGTCAGCTATGGGCAGATGGTGTGAAGAATAGCATTCAGCTATGGACAGATGGTGTGAAGAATAGCAGTCAGCTATGGGCAGATGGTGAGAAGAATAGCATTCAGCTATGGGCAGGTGAATCATATCAGAATGATAAAAAGTGCATCGCTCTCTTTCTTTCTCCTTTCCTCTGTCTCTTTCATTTGTTCTCCCCCCCTCTTCTCTTCTCCCACTCCTTCTCCCTCTCCCCCCCTCCCTCTCTCCCCCTCTTCTCTTCTCCCACTCCTCATCCCTCTCCCCCCTCCCTCTCTCCCCCTCTTCTCTTCTCCCACTCCTCCTCCCTCTGCCCCCCCTCCCAGCCCACTCGTGTAAGCAGCCAGAGAGCCCGGCCCATGTGGAGGTGATTGGGATGGATCTACCAGGGTTTGGTTACACCCTCCTCTACACCTGCCAGGCTGGGTTCTTCCTGTCCGGGGGCTCGGAACACCGCGTCTGCAAGTCCGACGGTACCTGGACCGGGAAGATGCCCATTTGTCGAGGTACAGGACAGGAACATGACATTTCCAGTGTGTTTGTGTGTCTGTTTGGCTCCAGGGTGAAGATCCCCCTAACTTTCCCCCAATCCTAACCGTAGCCATTCGTGTGTGTGTGTGTGTGTGTGTGTGTGTGTGTGTGTGTGTGTATAATGGTATATGCTGATTCGGTACAGTGGCTCTCTTGTGCCGCAGGCCATGATTGAAGCCGCAATAGTACGGAGCACACTCACACACGTGCACACACACTCCCGGCCACTGTTGCATCGCACAGCTGTGCACCGCAGGCCACAAAGTAACTACACACACAGAAACAGATGTGGAATGCTGTGGGAGAAGTTCCCACTGTGCCTGGCTGCTCTGCTACCACTGCATATTGTGTTATTCTAGTGTCTATCATGCCATTGCAGTGGAACAGACTGGACAAGACTGACTCCTGGCCCACCACTGTCACTTACCTTCACTGTCATGTAGAGGGCCACAGCCACAGAACACACCCTACTGCGTAACCACAGCCACAGAACACACCCTACTGCGTAACCACAGCCACAGAACACACCCTACTGCGTAACCACAGCCACAGAACACACCCTACTGCGTAACCACAGCCACAGAACACACCCTACTGCATAACCACAGCCACAGAACACACCCTACTGCGTAACCGCAGCCACAGAACACACCCTACTGCGTAACCGCAGCCACAGAACACACCCTACTGCGTAACCGCAGCCACAGAACACACCCTACTGCGTAACCACAGCCACAGAACACACCCTACTGCGTAACCACAGCCACAGAACACACCCTACTGCGTAACCGCAGCCACAGAACACACCCTACTGCGTAACCGCAGCCACAGAACACACCCTACTGCGTAACCGCAGCCACAGAACACACCCTACTGCGTAACCGCAGCCACAGAACACACCCTACTGCGTAACCACAGCCACAGAACACACCCTACTGCGTAACCACAGCCACAGAACACACCCTACTGCGTAACCACAGCCACAGAACACACCCTACTGCGTAACCACAGCCACAGAACACACCCTACTGCGTAACCACAGCCACAGAACACACCCTACTGCGTAACCGCAGCCACAGAACACACCCTACTGCGTAACCGCAGCCACAGAACACACCCTACTGCGTAACCGCAGCCACAGAACACACCCTACTGCATAACCGCAGCCACAGAACACACCCTACTGCGTAACCGCAGCCACAGAACACACCCTACTGCGTAACCGCAGCCACAGAACACACCCTACTGCGTAACCACAGCCACAGAACACACCCTACTGCGTAACCACAGCCACAGAACACACCCTACTGCGTAACCACAGCCACAGAACACACCGTACTGCGTAACCGCAGCCACAGAACACACCATACTGCGTAACCGCAGCCACAGAACACACCCTACTGCGTAACCACAGCCACAGAACACACCCTACTGCGTAACCACAGCCACAGAACACACCCTACTGCGTAACCACAGCCACAGAACACACCCTACTGCGTAACCACAGCCACAGAACACACCGTACTGCGTAACCGCAGCCACAGAACACACCATACTGCGTAACCGCAGCCACAGAACACACCCTACTGCGTAACCACAGCCACAGAACACACCCTACTGCGTAACCACAGCCACAGAACACACCCTACTGCGTAACCGCAGCCACAGAACACACCATACTGCGTAACCACATGCATGCTTATTTCTGCTTTTTTTACTTAATCTTGTTTTTTAAACCAAATTCCTCTTATACTTTTATTACCAAAAACGTCATGAGAGGAGAGCTTGCAAGTAAGCATGACATTTTACTACGTAGACTTCACTGTATCCTGTGCATATGCGTGTGACAAATCAACTTTGATTTGATTAGATTTTCTGTAATTAGCACAAGATGCCGTGCTTTACTTTTACATTCCAGAACACACCGTATGCATTTTGTAGGCATATTACCCAGATCGAGACATTTAGAAATTCCACATACAGAACTCTAAATGGAACTGAGAATATTCGACCCCAAGGAGTTAAGTTGCATTATCTCTTGACGTGTGGTGCTGAAGTACATCAATACATGATTAGAAGTCCCACATGGGGAAGTTGACATGACATAATGGGACTAATGCTGTTTTTGTCTCCCATAGCTGGGTCCAAACTCTCAGAGAAGCCCATCAAGCCAGTGGCAGGGACACCCAGTCCCAAGCTGAACGGTGAGTGCCTGACTGAAGTGTCATCACGACACACAGACCCACATCATAACAGTAGCACACACACACACACACCATTACAGCAACATCAAAAAGAGCAGTGTTCTGATTACATAATAAAATACTACTGTAAAGTGCAGCTGGCAATCACAACAGAATGAATATAAACAGCTTCATCTGGCCTCGCAGGGGGCCGGCGCTTCGCTAATAGCGCCTCAGAAGGACTGGTGTCCTTAATGCATTCTTGAGTGCCCCTCTTTAGGGACGAGAAGCTAATGAAGAGTGGAAAGAGTGAGTTTGACGGTAAAACGTCCCGGCAGCACAGCCTGACAGTCTGACTCCCTCTCCCTTTCCCTCTCTCTCTCTCCCTGCTTCCTTCCTCTCTCTCTCTTCTACGGAGTAATCTGTGGTGCAGTGAGATAGCAGCCCAACCATCCCCAAGTTTCCACTTGTAGAGGGACTAAGTTTTTCAAAAGCTTGGAGGTCATTTACAAAGTTGAATATACTCTGAGGGTGAAAGCTCCGGGGCCAAGTGTCTGTGAACACTAGTAATACTGTCTATTTGATCAATCATGATGAATCTTATAGACTTACAAACAGTGGTTTATTTGCTGGTGGAATGTAAGGTGGCAGTATTTTTCAAATGCAGTATGACTTAACCAAGATCCTATTTGTCTCTTTTCCTCTTATTACTTAAAATATTTGTTCTGTTTTATTAACGGGATAGATAGAAATGAACAGGGAAGACAGTGTGAAGACCGGCGGGGCCGGGATTCAATCCCACGCAGGCAGGGGATGGCATGTGGGCTTAACAGCTTCCTCAACCTCAGGCACAACCAAGGCCCACTAATAATCAATATTGTCTATGCTCTGTTTCAGTTCCTGATGACGTCTTTGCTCCTAACTATATCTGGAAGGGTTCATACAACTACAAGGGAAGAAAACAACCAATGACTCTGAGTATCACGAGCTTTAACGCCACCACGGGAAGGGTTAACGTCTCCTTGACCAATAGCAACATGGAACTTCTGCTTTCAGGTACGCCGTCTGCATTTTACGCCATATTACACAGAGAGGAGACGCTAGGGAAGGTTCCTAGCCACTCCTTGAACACACACACAGATTCACACACACAGATTCACACACACACAGATGATTCACACACACACACACACATATTCATACACACACACAGATTCACACACATAGAGCATGTCATCATGTAGTCACTGGAGTAGAATGCAGCCTGTGTTTCAGATGCAGTGTTTCTCTCCCACAATATGCATATGACTATAAATGAGTGTTACTAAACATAGCTGACATTGTTTGATTGGTAGGGCCTTAATGTCAGACGGTATCCATTTACGACTGTATCTACTTAGTGGGAAATTCAATTATGTTGTTTACAGTGCCTTGCAAAAGTATTCATCCCCATTGGCGTTTTTCTTATTTTGTTGCATTACAACCTGTAATTTAAATTGATTTTTATTTGGATTTCATGTAATGAACATACACAAAATAGTCCAAATTGGTGAAGTGAAATGAAAAAAATAACTTGTTTCAAAAAATTCTAAACAATAAATAACGGAAAAGTGGTGCGTGCATATGTATTCACCCCCTTTGCTATGAAGCCCCTAAATAAGATCTGGTGCAACTAATTACCTTCAGAGGTCACATAATTAGTTAAATAAAGTCCACCTGTGTGCAACCTAAGTGTCACATGATCTGTCACATGATCTCAGTATATATACACCTTGTTCTGAAAGGCCCCAGAGTCTGCAACACCACTAAGCAAGGGGCACCACCAAGCAAGCAGCACCATGACGACCAAGGAGCTCTCCAAACAGGCCAGGGAGTTGTGGAGAGGTACAGATTAGGGTTGGGCTATAAAAAAAATATCAGAAACTTTGAACATCCCACAGAGCACCATTAAATCCATTATAAAAAAATTGAAAGAATATGGCACCACAACAAACCTGCCAAGAGAGGGCCGCCCACCAAAACTCATGGACCAGGCAAGGAGGGCATTAATCAGAGAAGCAACAAAGAGACCTAAGATAACCCTGAAGGAGCTGCAAAGCTCCACAGCGGAGATTTAAGTATCTGTCCATAGGACCACTTTAAGCCGTACACTCCACAGAGCTGGGCTTTACGGAAGAGTGGCCAGAAAAAAGCCATTGCTTAAAGAAACAAATAAGCAAACACGTTTGGTGTTCGCCAAAAGGCATGTGGGAGACTCCCCAAACTAATGGAAGAAGGTACTCTGGTCAGATGAGACTAAAATTGAGCTTTTTGGCTATCAAGGAAAATGCTATGTCTGAGGCAAACCCAACACCTTTCATCACCCGAGAACACCATCCATGTTTTTCATTGGCAGGGACTGGGAAACTGGTCAGAATTGAAGGAATGACGGATGGTGCTAAATACAGGGAAATTCTTGAGTGAAACCTGTTTCAGTCTTCCAGAGATTTGAGATTGGGACGGAGGTTCACCTTCCAGCAGGTCAATGACCCTAAGCATACTGCTAAAGCAACACTTGAGTGGTTTAAGGGGAAACATTTAAATGTCTTGGAATGGCCTAGTCAAAGCCCAGACCTCAATCCAATTGAGAATCTGTGGTATGACTTAAAGATTGCTGTACACCAGCGGAACCCATCCAACTTGAAGGAGCTGGAGCAGTTTTGCCTTGAAGAATAGGCAAATATCCCAGTGGCTAGATGTGCCAAGCTTAGACATACCTCAAGAGACTTGCAGCTGTAATTGCTGCAAAAGGTGGCTCTGCAAAGTATTGACTTTGGGGGGGTGAATAGTTATGCACGCTCAAGTTTTCAGTTTTTTTGTCTTATTTCTTGTTTGTTTCACAACAAAAAATATTTTGCATCTTCAAAGTGATAGGCATGTTGTGTAAATCAAATGATACAAACCCCCCAAAAAATCAATTTTAATTCCAGATTGTAAGGCAACAAAATAGGAAAAATGCCAAGGGGGGTGAATACTTTCGCAAGCCACGGTATTTGCCTGTGTGGAGGACATTTGCTAACATTGAAATGGGCATTCATGGTCTGTCTGATCTGAGAATATGTTTTGAGTTGATGTGTTTGGATTTTGTAGTGTGCTGTAATTTATTTGAAAGCTATGATCTATGACTCATTTATTTCCTATTCATTTTTGGGGGCTGTTTTCGCATAGCCCCTGAATATAATATTTACTCTGTCCCTTAATGTACCTTCATTAATGTAGCCTAATGGACGTGTAAAACCTATCCCCCCCATTTCTCTTAAATGAAATATTAATCCGATCTGACAAATCTTTCACGGATTTACCATAATTATCTGGAGAGACGACACCCCTTCCCCTCCTCCCCCCCCTCACTCCTTCCCCTCACTCCTTCCCCCTCACTCCTTAACCCTCACTCCTTCCCTCTCACTCTTGCCCCTCACTTCTTCCCTCTCACTCCTTCCCCTCACTCCTTCCCCCTCACTCCTACCCCCTCACTCCTTCCCTCTCACTTTTCCCTCACTTCTTCCCTCTCACCCCTTCCCCTCCTCCCCCCCTCACTCCTTCCCCCTCACTCCTTCCCCTCACTCCTTCCCCATTCCCCCTCACTCCTTACCCCTCACTCCTTCCCTCTCACTCTTGCCCCTCACTTCTTCCCTCTCACTCCTTCCCCTCACTCCTTTCCCCTCACTCCTACCCCCTCACTCCTTCCCTCTCACTTTTCCCTCACTTCTTCCCTCTCACTCCTTATCCTCTTCCACCCTCACGCCCCCCCTCTCACTCCTTCTCCTCTGCCACCCTCACTCCTCCCCTCTCACTTCTTCCCCAATCCCCCCTCACTCCTTCGAACCCTCACTCCTTATCCTCTTCCCCCCTCACTACGACCCTCTCACTCCTTCCCCAAATCCCCCTCACTCCTTCGAACCCTCACTCCTTTGAACCCTCACTCCTTTTCCCCTCACTCCTTCCCTCCTCACTCCTACCCCCTCGTTTCTCTACAGCTGCCTTTAACCTAGCTGACGTGACTTACATAATCGAGTTACATTTACAGTCATTTAGCAGACACTCTTATCCAGAGCCACTTACAGTAGTGAGTGCGTACATTTTCATATTTGAACATTGAAGTGCCCAGCAGCCGTCGCAAATTATGACATAGAAAGGTGAATGCGACGCTATTCACTCGCTCATTGAGAAGAAATGGCTGTGTCTGGGAGATATAGGAATCACAAAGTAATCATAACGCTGAGGCGAGGGAGGCGGCCATTTTGTGTTTTTAATAACAGGGGGACCATTAGCTTGTTAATTGAACGTGTGTTATTACTACCACTGACCATCAGTCAGGCCCGGGGCCTCTGATAGGCCTTAATATGGTGCTTCCTTTCTATGCCTTCGGTTGTAGGAGGCTGTTAGAAATAGACAGTGCGGTTGATGAGTGGGTGTTCTGCTACAGTAAATTGCTCCATGATTTGAAGAAAATGTCTCTCAGTGTTTATATCACCTGTTTTCCCACACACACACATACAGACGAAGAGTGGGGTAGGAGAGGGAGAACATCATCATGGGGTCATTGTCTGTGATTGTGTCCCCTGAGTACCACCAGTTACAGTGTGTCAGTGTTGTGCCCTGGCCTCACGTCACCCCTCTTGTCCTCCTGTGTTGTGTTGTGTTGTGCTGCCAGGCATCTATAAGAGCCAGGAAGCACGGTTGATGCTGCTCATGTACCATGTGAAAACATTCACTCACACCACGCTGGGAAAGGTCAAGGAGGAGACGCTGGGAAAGGTCAAGGAGGAGACGTGGTCCATGGACGGTTTTGTAAGTTTACCGTTTTCGTACTTACAGGAGGGGTTTGTAGAATTGAAACATTTACATGTTGGTCATTTAGCAGCGCTTTTATCCAGAACGACTTACAGAGATCTTGCTAACCATCGGATGTGGTGTATTAATGTTGAAATGGTCATTTGTTAGACATATCATACGTATATACATCGTTATTTCATGTTTATTACAAAATAGACTCAAATGTTCTCCTTGTTTTGTGTTTAGTAAAAATGCAATTCTGAAAAAATGTATTTTTCCTTTAAAATTCTACCTCATCGTGAAAAGTACCATTCAAAAGGACGTGACTGACTAACTGACTGATTGACTGTCAGACAGACTGACTGATTGATTGATTGACTCACTGACTGACTGATCATATCTGTCTCCCTGTATTCCCCTAGGTGTCTGCAGAACCTGACGGTGCCACCTATGTCTTTCAAGGCTTCATACAGGGTAAAGACTACGGTCAGTTTGGACTGCAGAGGCTAGGTAAACATCACCACATATCCATTGTGTTTTTATATCAGCTTTCTCACTGTCAACAATATTGTGTCATTTCAGTATATAGAAATAAAAAATGTATGTCAGACATATTTGATATAGACCAAAAATGTGATTGTGAGAATATTAATGTTGTCTCCTCTGTCTCCTCTCCCACACAGGTCTGAACATGTCAGAGAGTAACAACTTGTCCAATCCGCCTCACGGTACAAACAGTAGCTCTGTGGCCATAGCAATCCTTGTGCCTTTTTTCGCCCTGATATTTGCAGGCTTTGGGTTTTATCTTTACAAACAGCGGTAAGTGTACCTACCTACCACCAGTATTATTACCTACCTACCACCAGCTATTATTACCTACCTACCTACAGTATTATTACCTACCTACCACCAGTATTATTACCTACCTACCACCAGCTATTATTACCTACCTACCTACAGTATTATTACCTACCTACCACCAGCTATTATTACCTACCTACCACCAGCTATTATTACCTACCTACCTACAGTATTATTACCTACCTACCACCAGCTATTATTACCTACCTACCACCAGCTATTATTACCTACCTACCACCAGCTATTATTACCTACCACCAGCTATTATTACCTACCTACCACCAGCTATTATTACCTACATACCTACAGTATTATTACCTACCTACAGTATTATTACCTACCTACAGTATTATTACCTACCTACCTACAGTATTATTACCTACCTACCACCAGCTATTATTACCTACCTACCTACAGTATTATTACCTACCTACCACCAGCTATTATTACCTATCTACCACCAGCTATTATTACCTACCTACCTACAGTATTATTACCTACCTACAGTATTATTACCTACCTACCTACAGTATTATTACCTACCTACCTCCAGCTGTTATTACCTACCTACCACCAGCTATTATTACCTACCTACCTACAGTATTATTACCTACCTACCACCAGCTATTATTACCTACCTACCACCAGCTATTATTACCTACCTACCACCAGCTATTATTACCTACCTACCTACATTATTATTGCCTACCTACCTACAGTATTATTACCTACCTACCTCCAGCTATTATTACCTACCTACCACCAGCTATTATTACCTACCTACCTACAGTATTATTACCTACCTACCACCAGCTATTATTACCTACCTACCACCAGCTATTATTACCTACCACCAGCTATTATTACCTACCTACCTACAGTATTATTACCTACCTACCTACAGTATTATTACCTACCTACCACCAGCTATTATTACCTACCTACCACCAGCTATTATTACCTACCACCAGCTATTATTACCTACCTACCTACAATATTATTACCTACCTACCTACTGTATTATTACCTACCTACCACCAGCTATTATTACCTACCTACCACCAGCTATTATTACCTACCTACCTACAGTATTATTACCTACCTACCTACAGTATTATTACCTACCTACCACCAGCTATTATTACCTACCTACCACCAGCTATTATTACCTACCACCAGCTATTATTACCTACCTACCTACAGTATTATTACCTACCTACCTACAGTATTATTACCTACCTACCACCAGCTATTATTACCTACCTACCACCAGCTATTATTACCTACCACCAGCTATTATTACCTACCTACCTACAATATTATTACCTACCTACCTACTGTATTATTACCTACCTACCACCAGCTATTATTACCTACCTACCACCAGCTATTATTACCTACCTACCTACAGTATTATTACCTACCTACCTACAGTATTATTACCTACCTACCACCAGCTATTATTACCTACCTACCTACAGTATTATTACCTACCTACCACCAGCTATTATTACCTACCTACCACCAGCTATTATTACCTACCTACCTACAGTATTATTACCTACCTACCTACAGTATTATTACCTACCTACCACCAGCTATTATTACCTACCCACCACCAGTATTATTACCTACCTACCTACAGTATTATTACCTACCTACCACCAGCTATTATTACCTACCTACCTACAGTATTATTACCTACCTACCACCAGCTATTATTACCTACCTACCACCAGCTATTATTACCTACCTACCTACAGTATTATTACCTACCTACCACCAGCTATTATTACCTACCTACCACCAGCTATTATTACCTACCTACCACCAGCTATTATTACCTACCTACCACCAGCTATTATTACCTACCTACCTACAGTATTATTACCTACCTACCACCAGCTATTATTACCTACCTACCAACAATATTATTACCTACCTACCTACAGTATTATTACCTACCTACCTACAGTATTATTACCTACCTACCACCAGCTATTATTACCTACCTACCTACAGTATTATTACCTACCTACCACCAGCTATTATTACCTACCTACCTACAGTATTATTACCTACCTACAGTATTATTACCTACCTACCTACAGTATTATTACCTACCTACCTCCAGCTGTTATTACCTACCTACCACCAGCTATTATTACCTACCTACCTACAGTATTATTACCTACCTACCACCAGCTATTATTACCTACCTACCACCAGCTATTATTACCTACCTACCACCAGCTATTATTACCTACCTACCTACAGTATTATTACCTACCTACCACCAGCTATTATTACCTACCTACCAACAATATTATTACCTACCTACCTACAGTATTATTACCTACCTACCTACAGTATTATTACCTACCTACCACCAGCTATTATTACCTACCTACCTACAGTATTATTACCTACCTACCACCAGCTATTATTACCTACCTACCACCAGCTATTATTACCTACCTACCACCAGCTAGTATTACCTACCTACCTACAGTATTATTACCTACCTACCACCAGCTATTATTACCTACCCACCACCAGTATTATTACCTACCTACCTACAGTATTATTACCTACCTACCACCAGCTATTATTACCTACCTACCTACAGTATTATTACCTACCTACCACCAGCTATTATTACCTACCTACCACCAGCTATTATTACCTACCTACCTACAGTATTATTACCTACCTACCACCAGCTATTATTACCTACCTACCACCAGCTATTATTACCTACCTACCACCAGCTATTATTACCTACCTACCACCAGCTATTATTACCTACCTACCTACAGTATTATTACCTACCTACCACCAGCTATTATTACCTACCTACCAACAATATTATTACCTACCTACCTACAGTATTATTACCTACCTACCTACAGTATTATTACCTACCTACCACCAGCTATTATTACCTACCTACCTACAGTATTATTACCTACCTACCACCAGCTATTATTACCTACCTACCACCAGCTATTATTACCTACCTACCACCAGCTAGTATTACCTACCACCAGCTATTATTACCTACCTACCTACAGTATTATTACCTACCTACCTCCAGCTATTATTACCTACCTACCACCAGCTATTATTACCTACCTACCTACCTACAGTATTATTACCTACCTACCACCAGCTATTATTACCTACCTACCACCAGCTATTATTACCTACCTACCTACAGTATTATTATCTACCTACCTACAGTATTATTACCTACCTACCACCAGCTATTATTACCTACCTACCAACAATATTATTACCTACCTACCTACAGTATTATTACATACCTACCTACAGTATTATTACCTACCTACCTACAGTATTATTACCTACCTACCACCAGCTATTATTACCTACCTACCTACAGTATTATTACCTACCTACCACCAGCTAGTATTACCTACCACCAGTTATTATTACCTACCTACCTACAGTATTATTACCTACCTACCTACAGTATTATTACCTACCTACCTACAGTACTATTACCTACCTACCACCAGCTATTATTACCTACCTACCACCAGTATTATTACCTACCTACCACCAGTATTATTACCTACCTACCTACAGTATTATTACCTACCTACCTACAGTACTATTACCTACCTACCACCAGCTATTATTACCTACCTACCACCAGTATTATTACCTACCTACCACCAGTATTATTACCTACCTACCTACAGTATTATTACCTACCTACATTATTATTACCTACCTACCTACAGTATTATTACCTACCTACCACCAGCTATTATTACCTACCTACCTACAGTATTATTACCTACCTACCTACAGTACTATTACCTACCTACCTACAGTATTATTACCTACCTACCTACAGTATTATTACCTACCTACCTACAGTATTATTACCTACCTACCACCAGCTATTATTACCTACCTACCACCAGTATTATTACCTACCTACCACCAGCTATTATTACCTACCTACCACCAGTTTTATTACCTACCTACCTACAGTATTATTACCTACCTACCTACAGTATTATTACCTACCTACCTACAGTATTATTACCTACCTACCACCAGCTATTATTACCTACCTACCTACAGTATTATTACCTACCTACCTACAGTATTATTACCTACCTACCTACAGTACTATTACCTACCTACCTACAGTATTATTACCTACCTACCACCAGCTATTATTACCTACCACCAGCTATTATTACCTACCTACCTACATTATTATTACCTACCTACCTACAGTATTATTACCTACCTACCACCAGTATTATTACCTACCTACCACCAGCTATTATTACCTACCTACCACCAGTATTATTACCTACCTACCACCAGCTATTATTACCTACCTACCAACAATATTATTACCTACCTACCTACAGTATTATTACCTACCTACCACCGCTATTATTACCTACCTACCACCAGTATTATTACCTACCTACCACCAGCTATTATTACCTACCACCAGCTATTATTACCTACCTACCACCAGCTATTATTACCTACCTACCACCAGCTATTATTACCTACCACCAGCTATTATTACCTACCTACCACCAGTATTATTACCTACCTACCACCAGCTATTATTACCTACCACCAGCTATTATTACCTACCACCAGTATTATTACCTACCTACCTACAGTATTATTACCTACCTACCACCAGCTATTATTACCTACCTACCTACATTATTATTACCTACCTACCACCAGTATTATTACCTACCTACCACCAGCTATTATTACCTACCTACCACCAGTATTATTACCTACCTACCACCAGCTATTATTACCTACCACCAGCTATTATTACCTACCACCAGTATTATTACCTACCTACCTACAGTATTATTACCTACCTACCACCAGCTATTATTACCTACCTACCTACATTATTATTACCTACCTACCACCAGTATTATTACCTACCTACCACCAGCTATTACTACCTACCTACCACCAGCTATTATTACCTACACAGTATAACGTGCTCTATAGGATCTATAGCATTTGTGTTACATACTGGTTGTTGTTATTCACATATAGAACCATGAACCATTCCTGTGTTCCTCCACAGGACTACCCCTTAAACCCAGTACATATTCTTAGAAAGGATACATGTTGACTGATACTGACTTCTTCTCTTACATTGAGTCTGAACAATGTGTTGGTCCCTCTAGGACTACTCCTAAAACCCAGTACACAGGCTGCTCCGTCCACGAGAACAACAACGGACAGGCGGCCTTCGAGAACCCCATGTACAACACCAGTGCCAAGTCGGTGGAAGGCAAAGCAGTCCGGTTCGACCCTAACCTGAACACAGTCTGCACAATGGTATAATGAAATCCGCTTGGCGACTGCAGACGCCAAAAAATGCATTTTTCTTCCTTCTTCTTTTGTATCGGGGTAAAAAATAACAGGAAATGCTTTTGCGAAAACAAGTGGATTTCATTGAGATCTAGACTGGAGATAGAGATGGAGACAGTCCAGTCTAGATCCAGTCCAGTCTAGAACAGTCTAGGCGTGTTGGCCATGGTGGAGACAAACAGAGGTACAAGAAACGAATCCTCTGGTACTTAAAGCACACTCTTCAGGAACTTTAACTGGTCATGTGTGTCGAGAAGGACACTCACTGGGAGACTAGCTCAACATCACGTTTTAGAAGACTGAACTGAGAACTGAGGAACAGAAAAACCCAAATCTTCACAGTGGTCGGCGAGTGGCGCGGAGAGTTCTTACGCTACCTTATTGTATTGCACTCTGCGAGTGTTTCTTCTTTACAGTCGACTGGGTCTTTTTTATAAATTGAAAAGGATCTGTAAATCTTCTTCTTGCATATATGAGGAGCATTCACCACCTATATTTTTGTGCTATATATTATCACGTGGGAGGGGCCAATGGCAGCGAGATTATATGAAGAGTTTATAGTAAAGAGAAGAAGAAAAATATCTATTTAAAAATATGCTGTTCACAAAAAAAAACATTTTTAAAATGTTAAATTGTTTTTTAAAACAACAGTTTTGACCGTAACGCCCTCTCCTCTAGCTTCAGTCCCACGTTCTGTGTTTTTTCCCCACTGAGGCAATCAGAAGTGTTTGAAGTATTGATGTTAACTGTGAGGTGTGAATAGAAAGGGTTTTCTGGATTATTTAACACTTATTTGCCATTTTGGATCATACTTTGGTATTAGCTTTTACAGTCATCGTCATTCTGACCCAAAGATCGATCTTTCCAGAATTTGTTTATTTCAATTTTATCTGGCATTTTCATTTGGACTTTTCATTAAATTGCACTTTTTGTTACGGTTTGCTTTTGTTTCAATAGTTGTTGCTGTATCAGTCTATGTATCCAAGTGGGTCATTTTTACACAGTGCCTACCAAACACCATGTGAATCAGGTCTGGTGCTCCTTCCTCCTCATCCCCCTGTTCCTGTCTTTCTCTTTCTAATCTATGGCCTCATTCCCTCTCTCCTTCACCTAAAATGACTTTATGTGTTGCTGAACACTTAACACTGACACAGTCTTGTGACACACCACAGCTCCTTTCCACTCATCATGTGCGTTGTTTTTTTAAACCTTTCAATCTATTTTGCCACTTAGTTTCTCCTATAACAATTACTGCAATAAAGAACCCATACAATTCTAGGATTGGACTGTCAAATTGAACTACTATTTGCAGTACAGAACAAGTATTATGTTAAATGCATTGAAAATATATAAAAAATAAGAAAAAATGTGATTAAAAAAGTGTTTTATAAAGAAATATATTTTTATGAACAAATTATTTGTAAAATGTATGAATCTATTATGTACATTTTCAATGCAATGTAAGATTAAAAAAGGCTAATTGCTTTTGTAAAGTGTCGCCTCTTTCTTAATTCCTATTCATTTTGTTTAGATGTGTTATATATAGATATGATATACATATATGATATATTCTCTACTGTATATGTCTGTAGACACAATATCTACAATTTCCCTCTGGTTACAGTTAGTCTTTGTATGGATTGGCTCCCATGATGAATACAGCCAGTCCATACAATGTTTCATACAATCCCTAAACACAGACAGAGACCCAGAAATAGCCTTAAGCCACTGAACAAATATCTGTTGCACTAATTCTCCTTCCAATGGAGTCATTACGGCCTTGTTTGATTGACAGCCCTGTCATAGTTTGGTTCATAGAAGGCTGTATGAAAAGCCCCTGGAATCCCTGCTGGGTATCGTAGTTATGTTCTTCTTTCCTTAATGAGGGTCAGTGCTACCTGGTATCCTTGGGACGTCCCTACCCCTAAACCCTTCCCTTACCCTAACCATAATCATAACCCTAACCTTAACCCTTACCTGAACCCTTTTAAATTTCAACTTCAATGGGTGTAGGGACATCCCAAGGATTCCAGATAGCACGGACCCCTTAATGAGGTGGCATGGCCGTCAGTAATACAGTGTAACAGTGGGCTCTGCCCATGACAGCTGGGATTCCCTCTCACTTTCTCTTTCTTTCTCTCGCTCTGTCTCTCTCATTAGTGACCAATTTCTCTCTCTCCCGTCATTAGTGAGCCAATACTAGACGGCTGGGCGGGTGGACTGACTGTCTATACAGTATAGCCGCACTTAGCTAGGCATGTCGAACAGTGACAGTGGAATGGAGGGCTTGTATCTATCCATGTAGAGCGTTCTAGTGTTACTGTGGCTGTGTATGTCAGTCAGGTGTGTAGAAGCTAGTCAATAAGATCAATACACTCCCTATTGACTTAATCTATTTACTGTCAAGACTTTTAAGTGGATATTGACAGTATCTTTCAGTTAATCATCTAATTAGTTCACATGGTTTTACTATGGCAAATTCATGTCAAGCTAATGTACCTTGTCTTTTATTTTGCTGTTCTCTGATCACATATATAGAAATAAAAGGGTAAAGGTAGGGTATCATGGTGGGATATGTCATGATGTTTAACCCCAAAATAACACTGAAATATACAGTGTATGTCAAGCAACAAAGCAAGCATGCTGTGTAATATACATCATTAATCTGTGTAGTCACCTGTCAGTCTGACGCTACAGCTTGTGTTGATAATAAACATGACCGCAGCACAATACATAGAACTGGAACGTACAACTGGAACATAGCACTGGAACACAGAACTGGAACACAGAACTGGAACGTAGAACTGGAACGTAGAACTGGAACATAGCACTGGAACACAGAACTGGAACATAGAACTGGAACATAGCACTGGAACGCAGAACTGGAACACAGAACTGGAACATATAACTGGAACATAGCACTGGAACATAGCACTGGAACGTAGAACTGGAACATAGCACTGGAACATAGCACTGGAACACAGAACTCGAACACAGAACTGGAACATAGAACTGGAACATAGCACTGGAACATAGAACTGAAACATAGCATTGGAACATAGCACTGGAACACAGAACTGGAACACAGAACTGGAACATAGAACTGGAACATAGCACTGGAACATAGAACTGAAACATAGCACTGGAACACAGAGCTGGACCATATAACTGGAACATCGCACATAGTAAGAAAATATCTGAAGCTGTGGAACTAGAGAAGTTGTGGAAATATTAACGCTCCATCATGGCTTGAGAAGAGAGATGAAAGGAGAGGGGGAGAGGAGATGAAACAAACCACAAGGTGCTCTGCGAGCGCTGAGGTTGAGAACAGACGTCTGACTGTAGTACAGGTTGAGACAAAATTCCAAAAAGCCAGACAGCCTCCATTATGGATGAGGATATAAGCCAGGGTTTTGGGGAACGAGAGAGGGATGGAGAAGAGAAATGGAGAGAAAAAGGGGAGATGGAGAGATGGAGGGGCACGAGAGGGGAGAGAGAGAGAGAGAGAGATGGAGAGAGATAGGGGAGAGAGAGTGGTGGAGAGAAAGAGGGGAGAGAGAAAGATGAAGAGAAAGAGATGGAGAGAGAGGGGAGAGAGAGAGATGGAGGGAGGGGAGAGAGAGAGATGGAAGGAGAGAGAGATGGAGAGAGGGGAGAGAGAGAGATGGAGAGAAAGAGGGGAGAGAGAGATGGAGAGAGAGAGGGGAGAGAGAAATGGAGAGAGAGAGATGGAGAGAGAGAGATGGAGAGAAAGAGGGCAGAGAGAGATGGAGAGAGGGGAGAGAGAGAGATGGAGAGAGAGAGATGGAGAGAAAGAGGGGAGAGAGATATGGAGAGAAAGAGGGTAGAGAGAGATGGAGAGAGAGATGGAGGGGAGAGTGAGAGATGGAGAGAAAGAGATGGAGAGAGAGAGGGGAGAAAGATGGAGAGAAAGAGGGGAGATGGAGAGAGAGAGATGGAGAGAGAGGGGAGAGAGAGATTGGAGAGAGATCGAGATCGAGAGAGAGGGGAGAGAGAGATGGAGAGCGAGAGGGGAGAGAGATGAAGAGAAAGAGTGGAGATGGGGAGAGGGGAGAGAGAGGGAGATGGAGAGAGAGAGAGGGGAGAGAGAGGGAGAGAAAGAGGGGAGAGAGAGAGAGAGAGGGGGGGGGAGAGATGGAGATGAGGGGAGAGAGAGAGAGAGGGGGAGAGAGAGAGATGGATAGAGAGAGGGAGAGAGAGGAGAGAGAGAGAGAGATGGAGAGAGAGAGGGGAGAGAGAGATGGAGAGAGAGAGAGGGGAGAGAGATGGAGAGAAAGAGGGGAGAGCGAGAGATGGAGAGAGAGAGGTGAGAGAGATTGAGAGAAAGTGGGGAGAGAGAGAGATGGAGAGAGAGGGGAGAGAGAGATGGAGAGAGAGAGAGGGAGAGAGAGGGGAGAGAGAGGAGAGAGAGAGATGGAGAGAGAGAGATGGAGAGAAAGAGGGGAGAGAGAGAGCTGGAGAGAGAGATTGAGAGGAGGGGGAGAGAGAGAGAGATGGAGAGAAAGAGGGGAGAGAGAGAGATGGCGAGAGAGAGGGGAGAGAGGGGAGAGAGAGAGATGGAGAGAGAGAGGGGGAGAGAGATGGAGAGAGAGGGGAGGGGAGAGAGAGAGAGATGGAGAGAGAGAGGGGAGAGAGAGATGGAGAGATGGAGAGAGAGAGGGGAGAGAGAGAGATGGAGAGAAAGAGGAGGGGGGAGAGAGATGGAGAGAAAGAGGGGAGAGAGAGAGGAGGGGAGAGAGAGAGAGGGGAGAGAGAGAGAGATGGAGAGAGAGGGGGGAGAGAGAGAGTGATGGAGAGAGAGAGGAGGGAGAGAGAGAGATGGAGAGAGAGAGATGGAGAGAAAGAGGAGGGGGCAGAGAGAGAGATGGAGAGAAAGAGGGGAGAGAGAGAGGAGGGGGGAGAGAGATGGAGAGAAAGAGGGGAGAGAGAGATGGAGAGAGAGAGGGGAGAGAGAGAGATGGAGAGAGGAGAGAGAGGGAGAGAGAGATGGAGATGAGGGGAGAGAGAGAGGGGGAAAGAGAGAGATGGAGAGAAAGAGGGGAGAGAGAGAGGGGAGAGAGAGAGATGGAGAGAGAGAGGGGAGAGAGAGATGGAGAGAAAGAGGGGAGAGAGAGAGATGGAAAGAGAGAGAGGTGAGAGAGAGATGGAGAGAAAGAGGGGAGAGAGAGAGATGGAGAGAGAGGGGAGAGAGATGGCGAGAGAGAGAGGGAGAGAGAGAGGGAGAGAGATGGAGAGAGAGAGGGGAGAGAGAGAGATGGAGAGAGAGAGAAGGAGAGAAAGAGGGGAGAGAGAGATGGAGAGAGAGAGATGGAGAGAAAGAGGGGAGAGAGAGAGAGATGGCGAGAGAGAGGGGAGCGAGAGAGAGATGGAGAGAGAGAGGTGGAGAGAGAGAGGAGGGGGGAGAGATGGAGAGAGAGAGGGGAGAGAGAGAAAGAGGAGGGGGGAGAGAGTGATTGAGAGAAAGAGGGGAGAGAGAGAGGAGGGGAGAGAGAGAGGGGGGAGAGATGGAGAGAGAGTGATGGAGAGAGAGAGGAGGGGGGAGAGAGAGAGGGGAGAGAGAGATGGAGAGAGAGAGAGATGGAGAGAAAGAGGAGGGGCAGAGAGAGATGGAGAGAAAGAGGGGAGAGAGAGGGGGGGAGAGAGAGATGGAGAGAAAGAGGGGAGAGAGAGGGGAGAGAGAGAGAGATGGAGAGAGAGAGGAGGGGGAGAGAGAGATGGAGAGAGAGAGGGGAGAGAGAGAGATGGAGAGAAAGAGGAGGGGGAGAGAGTGATGGAGAGAAAGAGGGGAGAGAGAGAGGAGGGAAGAGAGAGAGAGATGGAGAGAGAGAGGGGAGAGAGAGAGTGATGGAGAGAGAGAGGAGGGGGAGAGAGAGATGGAGAGAGAGAGGGAGAGATGGAGAGAAAGAGGGGAGAGAGAGAGGAGGGGGAGAGAGAGAGAGATGGAGAGAAAGAGATGAGAGAGAGATGGAGAGAGAGAGGGGAGAGAGAGAGATGGAGAGAGAGAGAGATGGAGAGAAAGAGGAGGGGGCAGAGAGAGAGATGGAGAGAAAGAGGGGAGAGAGAGAGGAGGGGTGAGAGAGAGAGAGATGGAGAGAAAGAGGGGAGAGAGAGAGAAATGGAGAGAGCGAGAGAGCGAGAGATGGAGAGAAAGAGGGGAGAGAGAGAGGAGGGGGGAGAGAGAGAGAGAGATGGAGAGAAAGAGATGAGATAAAGAGAGGGAGAGAGAGAGGGGAGAGAGAGAGATGGAGAGAGTGGAGAGAGAGAGATGGGGAGAGAGAGAGATGGAGAGAGTGGAGAGAGAGAGATGGGGAGAGAGAGAGATGGAGAGAGTGGAGAGAGAGAGATGGAGAGAAGAGAGAGATGGAGAGAGAGAGATGGAGAGAGCGGAGAGAGAGAGATGGAGAGAGCGAGAGAGAGAGATGGAGAGAGCGAGACAGCCCTCTGGTGGGTTCTGAGGATAGCAACTGACAGTCGGGCAGATTAGGGGTGATCACACACACACAGGGGTCTGATATAATGAACTGACTCACACACACACAGAGTCTTGTATAACTAACCTTGTGGGGACACACAATTCAGTCCCATTCAAAATCCTATTTTCCCTAACCCTAAAACTAACCCTAACCTTAACCCTTACCCTAATCCTAACCTTAACCCTAACCTTAACATTAACCCGAAAACCTAACCTTAACCCTAAACCTAACCTTAGCTCCTAACCCTAAACCTAATTCTAACCTTAACCCTAAACCCCCTAGAAATAGCATTTGACCTTGTGGGGACTAACAAAATGTCCACAGTTGGTCAAATGTTTGTTTATTTACTATTCTTGTGGGGACTTCTGGTCCCCACAAGTATAGTTAAACACGTCCCACACACACACACACACACACACAGGGGTCTGATCTGATCTAATGAGCGGGGTAGAAGAGTATGAAGAAGAGACAAGAGGGAGTGAGGCGGCTGTCAGACAGCTAGAGGACTGAGGAAATGAATGACCAATGGGAAGTAACATGGGTATTGAAAGGCTTATAATGTACACGATCTGAAACACACAAACGTACATACTGACAGGCAAACGAAAGGAAAACAATGGAGTTGGATCCAGATCTGTATTGGCAACCTTGATCTGCCTATATAGCACCTGTTACTGCAGGGTGAGCATGACATGAGCAGTCGGCAGACAATGTTGAAGATTTATGCCATAGCTACAGTGCTTAGAGCCACACTGCTGAGGATCAGCTCTGAGATGTTCAGTGAACCGTTCTCATTTAGAGAAAACGCTTAGGATACATTAGAGATTTGTTGTGCCTAATTAGACTGTTATTTTTACGCCAAAAGAAAGCACAGTGATCACCATTAGATATTCTTTGTATTGATGCTCCTTCCTCAGAACAGGATCACTATAGTGGACGGTGGCTGCTCACACAACCTTTTCAACAGCACTACAGACGGAAGTATAGCTGGCAAGTGTCTTAACTTGCTGGCGAAGTACCTGTTTACGTCTGCATCCTGAATGGCACCCTATTTTACTATGTAGTGCACTACTTTTGACCATGGACCATAGGACTCCGGTCAAAGGAAGTTTCAAGTTTTAATGTCACGCGCACAAGTACAGTGAAATTCCTTTCTTGCGAGCGCTAAACAATGCAGTAATCAATATCAATGTAATACTAAAAATAACACAAGGTAGAACAAAAACACACAATAAATAAAAATAAGAAATAAGAAGAACAGGACAAAGTAAGAAGCTATATAAAGGGTCAGTTCTAATACCATATAAACAATGTGCAGGGATACTGGAGTGATAGAGGTAGATATGTATAGGGGGAAGGGGACTAGGCATCAGGATATATGAAAAACTGAATTGCAGCAGCGTATATGATGATAGTACAGTGAGGGAAAAAAGTATTTGATCCCCTGCTGATTTTGTACGTTTGCCCACTGACAAAGAAATGATCAGTCTATACTTTTAAAGGTAGGTTTATTTGAACAGTGAGAGACAGAATAACAACAAAAAGATCCAGAAAAATGCATGTAAAAAATGTTATAGATTTGTTTTCATTTTAATGAGGGAAATAAGTATTTGACCCCCTCTCAGTCAGAAAGATTTCTGGCTCCCAGGTGTCTTTTATACAGTTAACGAGCTGAGATTAGGAGCGCACTCTTAAAGGGAATGCTCCTAATCTCAGCTTGTTACCTGTATAAAAGACACCTGTCCACAGAAGCAATCAATCAATCAGATTCCAAACTCTCCACCATGGCCAAGACCAAAGAGCTCTCCAAGGATGTCAGGGACAAGATTGTAGACCTACACAAGGCTGGAATGGGCTACAAGACCATTGCCAAGCAGCTTGGTGAGAAGGTGACAACAGTTGGTGCGATTATTCGCAAATGGAAGAAACACAAAGAACTGTCAATCTCCCTCGGCCTGGGTCTCCATGCAAGATCTCACCTCGTGGAGTTGCAATGATCATGAGAACGGTGAGGAATCAGCCCAGAACTACACGGGAGGATCTTGTCAATGATCTCAAGGCAGCTGGGACCATAGTCACCAAGAAAACAATTGGTAACACACTACGCCGTGAAGGACTGAAATCCTGCAGCGCCTGCAAGGTCCCCCTGCTCAAGAAAGCACATATACAGGGCCGTCTGAAGTTTGCCAATGAACATCTGAATGATTCAGAGGAGAACTGTGTGAAAGTGTTGTGGTCAGATGAGACCAAAATGGAGCTCTTTGGCATCAACTCAACTCGCCGTGTTTGGAGGAGGAGGAATGCTGCCTATGACCCCAAGAACACCATCCCCACCGTCAAACATGGAGGTGGAAACATTATGCTTTGGGGGTGTTTTTCTGCTAAGGGGACAGTACAACTTCACCGCATCAAAGGGACGATGGACAGGGCCATGTACCGTCAAATCTTGGGTGAGAACCTCCTTCCCTCAGCCAGGGTATTGAAAATGGGTCGTGGATGGGTATTCCAGCATGACAATGACCCAAAACACACGGCCAAGGCAACAAATGAGTGGCTCAAGAATAAGCACATTAAGGTCCTGGAGTGGCCTAGCCAGTCTCCAGATCTTTATCCCATAGAAAATCTGTGGAGGGAGCTGAAGGTTCGAGTTGCCAAACGTCAGCCCCGAAACCTTAATGGCTTGGAGAAGATCCGCAAAGAGGAGTGGAACAAAATCCCTCCTGAGATGTGTGCAAACCTGGTGGCCAACTACAAGAAACGTCTGACCTCTGTGATTGCCAACAAGGGTTTTGCCACCAAGTACTAAGTCATGTTTTGCAGAGGGGTCAAATACTTATTTCCCTCATTAAAATGCAAATCAATTAATAACATTTTTGACATGTGTTTTTCTGGATTTTTTTGTTGTTATTCTGTCTCTCACTGTTCAAATAAACCTACCATTAAAATTATAGACTGATCATGTCTTTGTCAGTGGGCAAACGTACAAAATCAGCAGGGGATCAAATACTTTTTTCCCTCACTGTATGTTATGCATGTGTGAGCAAATTAAGTTGGTGTGTGTGTTTGTGTGTGTGTGTGTGTGTGTGTGTGTGTGTGTGTGTGTGTGTGTGTGTGTGTGTGTGTGTGTGTGTGTGTGTGTGTTATGTGTGAGTGTATAGAGTCCTGTGAGTGTGCATAGAGACAGTGCAAAAATAGAAATAAAACACAAGGGTCAACTCAGATAGTCTGTGTAGCCATTTTGTTAGCTATTTAGCAGTCATGGCTTGGAGATAGAAACTGTTCAGGGATGTACTTTTTGAAGAGTATTGCCTGTCTGATTTGAACCCCTCGCACAAAAAAAATGAAATAATAAAAGGTTTGTCACAAAAACAATAAAAGCTGTTCAGGAGCGTGTTGGTGTCAGACTTGCACCGGTACCGCTTAACGTGTAGAAGCAGAGAGAAAAGACAATGGCTTGGGTGTCTGGAGTCTTTAACGATTTTACAGGCCTTCCTTTCACACCGCCTGATATAGAGGACCTGGATGGCAGGGAGCTCGGCCCCAGTGATGGACTGGGCTGTCTGCACCACCCTCTGTAGCGCCATGCGATCGAGAGCGGTGCTGTTGCCATACCAAGCAGTGATGCAGCCAGTCAAGATGCTCTCAATGTTGCAGCTGTAGAACATTTTGAGGATTTGAGGGCCCATGCCAAACCTTTTCAACCTCCTGAGGGGTAAGAGGCGTGCCCTTTGGGAATAGGGTGCTATTTGGGAATAGGGTGCCATTTGGGAATAGGGTGCCCTTTGGGAATAGGGTGACATTTTAGTCATAAGCCCAATGTCTGTGTTCAAAAGGAAGTAGTCATGTTGAAACAATAGTTGAATGTTGAAAGAATCAATGGGCTAAATTAGAAGTGTTGAAGTTTCGATCTAATCGATTACGGAGTCGAGGAGTAAGGGATCTCATGCACAGACATTTTCCAGAGGTCTTAGTGTGAGATGAGTTTCTTTCGAACCTTTCATCTCCATGGTAGCATGCCTCAGCGCTGGACAGCGCCAAGCTTTTCGTCTGAGACACAAGGGCAATAGATTTCTCTCAGTTTGGACACCCTGCCATGCCGACTCCCAAGATCAAACACAGAAGTGATCATCTTGTTTTGCCACCGTGAACTCCATGCTGACACCCAAAGGCTTTATAGTGGTGCCAGGATAAAAGACAAAATACTAGAAATCAAAACGAAGGTATGGCCATTGGATGGAAGGAATGAGAAAAGGAGAGAGAGCGAGAGAAAGAAGAGAGAGAGAGAGAGAGAGAGAGAGAGAGAGAGAGAGAGAGAGAGGCGCGAGAGAGACAGGCGCGAGAGAGAGAGACACAGGTGCGAGAGAGAGAGACAGGCGCGAGAAAGAAAGAGAGAGAGACAGGTGCGAGAGAGAGAGAGAGGCGCGAGAGAGAGAGAGAGAGAGAGAGAGAGAGGGTGCAAGAGAGAGAGAGGCGCGAGAGAGAGAGAGAGAGAGACAGGTGCGAGAGAGAGACAGGTGCGAGAGAGAGAGAGACAGGCGCGAGAGAGAGAGAGAGAGAGAGAGAGAGAGAAAGAGAGAGAGACAGGCACGAGAGAGAGAGAGAGAGACAGGCGCGAGAGAGAGAGAGAGAGAGAGAGAGAGAGAGAGAGAGAGAGAGAGAAACGGAAACGGTGACCCAATAGAAATAGCAGAGCTGATAGTAATGAGAAGAAAAGTGGGTGGAACATGAATTATGTTGCAGTGCAGTGTAATGGTAATGGTAGCCATGGAGGGTGGGTGTCCAGCAGTGGAGGAATGGATGGAATGGAGTGAATGGAATGGTATCAAACCCATGAAAAACATATTTTTGATACCATTCCATTTACTCCATTCCAGCCATTATCATGAGCCGTTCCTCAGCAGCCTCCACTGGTGTCCAGTCTGATGAATTGGAACCAAGGATGGATAGCTAGCTAGCTGAGCATACATGTGCACAATCACCAGAGAAATCAAGTAGGTAGACAACCTGTTGTTGTGAGACACATTCTGATGACAAGACAAGAATTTAAACCGGAGTTACTACATGTAGGATTTATATTCTCAATGTTGTTATCTGTTATCATCCTCATTAGAGATTTAATTTGTCTTGAACAACTGAGATGATGGTTTCTCTCCTTGGAATACAACTGAGATTATGGTTTTCTCCAAGGACTACAATTGAGATGATGGTTTTTCGCCTAGGACTACAACTGAGATGATGATTCTCTCCTAGGACTACAACTGAGATGATGGTTTTTCTCCTAGGACTACAACTGAGATGATGGTTTTTCTCCTAGGACTACAGCTCTTGTTTTAACAACCCCATCCTTCTTTTCCTCAAGCCAGACAAAGTTTCACTTCCAAACCAGACATCAGTTTTCAGTGTACGTATCTCCAGCCTGCATCTCCCATGCTGTTGTGTTAATGTTCCCCTTGCTAAAAATACAGATTGCAAATCCACTCATGGCTACGCAAGAGAAGCAGCTGCAGATGACTCCATTGTTTCTCTCTGCTTTGGCATCTGCCCGGTGCTCTGGCCTTGATGAGATTCTGACCAGCCGGATGGAGACACTGTCTGGCCTTGATGAGATTCTGACCAGCCAGATGGAGACACTGTCTGGCCTTGATGAGATTCTGACCAGCCGGATGGAGACACTGTCTGGCCTTGATGAGATTCTCACCAGCCCGATGGAGACACTCTCTCTCCTTGATGAGATTCTCACCAGCCCGATGGAGACACTGTCTGGCCTTGATGAGATTCTCACCAGCCCGATGGAGACACTCTCTCTCCTTGATGAGATTCTCACCAGCCCGATGGAGACACTGTCTGGCCTTGATGAGATTCTCACCAGCCAGATGGAGACACTCTCTCTCCTTGATGAGATTCTCACCAGCCCGATGGAGACACTGTCTCGTTTGAACTTCAGCCAAGACAACAACAAGATTTGAAAGAGGAGAGAGAGAGCGAGAGCGAGAGCGAGAGAGAGAGGCAGACCTGGGGAAAGTAAGAGCATACTTTGGCTGATAGGACGGGAACCAGGCAGCCGTAAAGGAAAAGGGCAATCTAAACGGCAGTGCTTTGTAGGGAAGAGCGAGTTCAACGAAGAGTGAGAAAACAAGAGAAGATGAGGAGTCTGGTGCTGGGAAGATTCCCTTCCTTTGTTTCTCCTCAGTCAAGGTCACTTTACTTTCCGCATTGTGGAGCCCAAGTGTCTCCTGTCTCAGGGATTTGATGAATGTCTCATTCTGCTCAGACATTGTGGGCGCCATATGAGAATGAATGCTTGCCAGACTCCTCTGCACTACCTTCCCCATGTGAGAGTTATGATATTTTCCAATTAAAAGTAAAGCAATTCAGTTGTCAGTGAGTAGTAATGGAAATTCATATGCTTCCCAATTCTATATGCTCCCGAAGTCCCCTCACCACACCCTAAAGGTAATATGATGGAAATGGATGACACCATACATTAAACCAATCACCTTCTGATTAGTGTTAAATACTCAGAGAGGAGGTGCTGATGTCATTAAGAGCAACTAAGAGCAACGGAAGAATGCCAAACAAGGTTACAATGCATATAGAGTTTATGGAATAGAACGGAGGGCGGTATGAAGGGAAGTGGTCCCTATGGAGAGGTCTAAGCAGATAGGGAAATCAGGTGGGGTAGCACTATATGGGGGGGGTTAGGGGTAGGATTAGGGTTGAGCCAGGTTTGAACCTAAGGCTAGGGTTAGAGTTATGGCTAGAGTTGCTAGGGTTGAGCCAGGGTGTGGACATTAAGCTAGGGTTAGGGTTAGATGTGTGTTGTGTGTCTGTGGTAACTCAATATTTATGTTTTTTTTTATATAATGAATTGTTTTCACGACAAGTTGACACATATTTGCAGTTCATAACATGCAATTCAGTACGTGGGATGTGCCAATATTTATTTCCTGAGTGCAATAAAAAAGTAATGTACTGTACATTATGTATATCTAGCTGTCGCTGAAGTAGTTTAAACCTGACTATGAATGTCTGAATCATGCATGTAAGCACTTTACTGTATTTGCACACAGTGTGGTAAAGATCCAGCCTTTCATCCATATCTGTCCCTGATTACGTGTAGGCCTACTGTCAGCAATAATTGGTTGTCAGGTAAATACTGTATAATGCAAAAGGACCAACTGATTTCTCATAGGAGGAACTTCTGGCAAATAAAGACAGTATGTAATTTACCTGCTGCTTATTTGATTTGCTCCTCGTTGCTAGTTTTCCTTTCAGGGCGAGCGGCTTTAAGAAGGCAGTACATTCCTTACCAAGGGTGTTTGTTCATTCAGGAAGAATACTTCTGCTTCTGCTGTTGGCCTCCAAAGGAGTGTTTTAAGCAGAAAATCAATAAAGGGGGAACAATGTGGTCTTCATTCCCTTCCTGCTGTAGTTTTTCTGTCCTCACTTATCATTACAACTCTCTCTTTCTCTCCTCCTCCATCTTTTCTCTGTGCCCATTTTTCTCTGAAACTGCCGTGCTGCTTGAACACAAACAAGCAAAAACAGACATTTATGGAGCATGCAGAAGCATACAAACATAAACACACCATCCAACCTGCATTTTGGTTTCAGGATAATAGCAGTGTATTAGTTAGTAGCCGAACCTTTGGGTGAAGCACTTGTTTCCACCCTTGTCCTATTGCTCACTGATGATAGAACCGATGGATTGTCTGAGAATGACCATGGACGTT